>NC_034193.2:14746222-14841222 GCF_002021735.2 Oncorhynchus kisutch
CCCATTGTGCTATAGCAAGTCCTGTGGCGGGCCGGGTGCATGCACGCTGACATGGTTTCCAGTTGTACAGTGTTTCCTCCGACACATTGGTGCTGTTGGCGTCCGGGTTTAGTGAGCAGTGTGTCAAGAAGCAGTGTGGCTTGGCAGGGTCATGTTTCAGAGGATGCATGGCTGTCACGGATGTGTGGAGAGACGCACCAAGGCGCAGCGTGATTAAAGTTCCACATATTTATTTAAGCAAAACTTCCAAACAAAAAGAAACAAACAACGAACCGTGACATCAGAGGTGCAACATGCACTAACCTAAAACAATATCCCACACAGCAGGTGGAAACAGGGAACCTTTAAGTATGATCCCCAATTAGAGACAATGAACCTCAGCGGCCTCTAATTGGGAACCATACCAAGAGCACCAACATAGAAATAATACACCTAGAACAGCCCCTAGTCACACCCTGACCTACTATACCATAGAGAACCAAGGGCTCTCCATGGTCAGGGAATGACAGTACCCACCCAAAGGTGCGGTGTCCGGCCACAAAACCTGAAACCAACTTGGGAGGGTAGGGGAGTGATTCGTGTCGGTGGCGGCTCCGGTGCAGATTGTAGCCCCCGTCCAGACCCCGGATCCGGCCATGGCGCCGGGCTGAACGCCGTGCCTGGACTGGGCATCGGCGCCAAGGAGGGCTCCGGCCATGGAGCTGGGTTGGACGCCGTGCCTGGACTGGGCACTGGCGCAGAGGAAGGCTCCGGCCTTGGAGCGGGACAGGACGCCGTACCCGGACTGTGCACCGGCGCAGAGGAAGGCTCCTGCCATGGAGCGGGACTGGACTCCATGCCTGGACTGGGCACTGGCGCAGAGGAAATCTTCTGCCATGGAGCTGGACTGGGCACCGTGTCTGGACTGGGCACCGGTGCAGAGGAAGACTCTTGCCATGGAGCGGGACTGGGCGCCGTGACTGGACTGGGCACCGGCGTAGAGGAAAGCTCCTGCCATGGACCTGGACTGGGCACCGTGTCTGGACTGGGCACCGGTGCAGAGGAAGACTCCTGCCATGGAGCTGGACTGGGCACCGTGCCTGGACTCTCCAAACCTTTGACCGTCGCTGGAGGTTCCGGACTGTGGACCGTCGCAGGAGGTTCTGGACTGTGGACCATCGCAGGAGGTTACGGGCTGTGGACCTGTCGCAGGAGGTTCCGGATTGTGGACCATCGTAGAAGGTTCCGGACTGTGAAACATCGGCGGAAGCTCTGGACGGGGAACCGTCGCCGGAAGTTCTGGGCTGGGAACCGTCGCCGGTAGCTCTGGACTGGGAACTGTCGCCGGAAGCTCTGGACTGGGAACCGTCGCCGGAAGCTCTGGACTGTGATCCGTCGCCAGAAGCTCTGGACTGTGAATGCGCACTGGATGCCCAGTGTGTGGAGCAGGTACAGGACGTACCGGACTGGGAAGGCCCACTGGAGGTCTGGTGCGTGGAGCCGGCACAGGTGGCACCGGACTGGTGACACGCACTTCAGGGCGAGTGCGAGGAGCAGGCACAGGACGTACCGCACTGGGGAGGCACACTAGAGGCCAGTTACGTGGAGACGGCCCAGGTTTCACCTGACTGATGACACGTTCCTCCTAATGCCTGCGTTGCCACATACTCCTAGCCAACTCCATTCTCTGGTACTCTCCTTGGGTCGACCGACCACCTCTCTATCTCCTCCCAGGTGGTCTCTGGCTCTTCCCTCTGCTCAGCCGCCAGCTCCATGTGCCCCCTCCCCCCCCAAAAAATATTGGGGTTTCTGTGGCCGGGATCTGATGACACGCTCCTCCAGAGTTTGCCATTCGGGCTCTGGCACTCTCCTCAGCTCAACCGGCCACCCTTTGTGCCCTCCCCCCCAAAAAATCTTGGGGTTGTCTTTTCTGTGGCCCCGGCGTCGTCGCCATCCTCCCTCATAACCTTCCGTCTGCCGCCAAGGAAGGGTCTCGCATCCTCTCATGTACTCCCAAGTCCAAAACTTCCTCACCTCATGTTCACGCTGCTTGGTCCTTTGTTGGTGGGATATTCTGTCACGGATGTGTGGAGAGACGGACCAAGGCGCAGCGTGATTAAAGTTCCACATATTTATTTAAGCGAAACTTCAAAAAAAAAAAAAAAGCTACGAACCGTGACATCAGAGGTGCAACATGCACTAACTCAAAACAATATCCCACACAGCAGGTGGAAACAGGGAACCCTTAAGTATGATCCCCAATTAGAGACAAAGAACCTCAGCTGCCTCTAATTGGGAACGATACCAAGAGCACCAACATAGAAATAATACACCTAGAATACTCCCTAGTCACGCCCTGACCTACTATACCATAGAGAACCAAGGGCTCTCCATGGTCAGGACGTGACAATGGTTCTCGACCTTCTCCTCTCCTGAGTCCTGGATATCACAAAAAAGGGGTAGAAATGTTTTTACAAAAAGAAAATGTAAAGACTTTTAATGTCAAAATGAATTAATAAATTAATCCTAATTGGCGTGACAAACTGTAGAACCATTGTCCATAACGATTCTTTAAAGAACCATAGAAAGGGTTCTATATATCCCCAAAAATATCCCATTTGAGGTAAGACCCAGATGCATACAACGTCGAATTAACAACAGTTTATTAATCCAATAGGGGCAGGCAAAAGACAGGTCAAGGGCAGGCAAGGGTCTGTAATCCAGATAAGTGGGGCAAAGGTACAGGGCGGCAGTCAGGGTCAGGGCAGGCAGAAAAGGTCAAAACCGGAAAAACTAGAAAACAGGAAAAATCGAGAGAGACCGAGGGAAAACCGCTGGTAGGCTTAACGAAACAAAATGAACTAGCAACAGACAACCAGAGAACACAGGTATAAATATACAGGGGATAATGGGGAAGATGGGTGACACCTGGAGGGGGGTGGAGACAATCACAAAGACAGGTGAAACAGATCAGGGTGTGACATAAAAGGGTTATAACCATGTTTTGGTGCTATATATAACTTTTTTAATGGTTCTTTATAGAACCTTAGGAAATAGTTATTTATAACAGCTTACAGGTTCCATTTAGAACCTTCAAAAAAGGGTTCTGCTAGGGTTAAAAGCCAAATAACCCCTATCTGGTATTATTTAGAACCATTATTTTTTAGTGTGTATCACTGAAAGGACATCATTTGTTGTGCAGCATTTCAGTGCCAGCTGGTCCTGCTTGAAGTGTCAATAGTGTTCAACTCATGTAGAAAGTTCCTGATTAGGCAGCGTAGGGAGAAACGTGAGGTCCATTTTGCATTTGCATTTTACAGAGAGGCAATGAGGAGTTGGGACTTGGCTGTGTGTGCATGAGGGTGTGTGAGTGAGTGTACTGTTCCTCGCTGCCTGCTAAATGTGTTCACAGAGCTCCCCTCCCCCTCTCTTGACATAGGCCTCCTAACAGGGATTTTTGTGTACTCTGTCTCTACCCTGTAACCAGGGCTCTTTGGGCCATAAGGGGGAGGCTCGTATGAGTGGCCTATAGAAAGTGTACGTGGGAACCACAATAAATGACGAGAGTGACGTCCTTCCACGAATATAAATCAGACAGACCACAAAGCTTCTGTATTCATGCAGAACCAGGCCAGCTTTATGGTTAGATTTGCATGGTTTGACATGGGAGGATCTCTGGCCGTTATCAATTGCTTTCCCATTAGTTAATTAACTGTTTCCTTGCTGACCTGATGACAGAAACCGAACGGCATATTGTAGAACTAACAATGAGTGAAAGATGGACCACACCAAACGTCTTTGATAGGCAGGCCACGGTCTGTATCCAGACCCGTACGGACCACGGGTCCCCATCAAAAAATACAATTTTGTTGTAATGTTTGAGTCACTCAGATAACATATGAACATAGAATTGCAGGAAATAAGCTTTAAAACTACAACATTTTCTCTCCAACAACAAGAGCAATGTTATCAGTGTGTGTCGTGGACAGTGCTTGTGTTGGGGTTGGAGTTTGTTACTACACTGATAAATGTCAATATCAATCCGGACCTTTTCCATCTAGGACATTTGTGTGACTGGACCTTTTCAAATTGTATTTGAGTAACCCTGGACTACACCAAGTAATCAATCAATTAGAATCAATTCAAATTGACATTTTTATTTTTTATTTTTTTATTTCACCTTTATTTAACCAGGTAGGCTAGTTGAGAACAAGTTCTCATTTGCAACTGCGACCTGGCCAAGATAAAGCATAGCAGTGTGAGCAGACAACACAGAGTTACACATGGAGTAAACAATTTACAAGTCAATAACACAGTAGAAAACAAAGGGGGAGTCTATATACAATGTGTGCAAAAGGCATGAGGAGGTAGGCGAATAATAACAATTTTGCAGATTAACACTGGAGTGATAAATGATCAGATGGCCATGTACAGGTAGAGATATTGGTGTGCAAAAGAGCAGAAAAGTAAATAAATAAAAACAGTATGGGGATGAGGTAGGTGAAAATGGGTGGGCTATTACCAATAGACTATGTACAGCTGCAGCGATCGGTTAGCTGCTCAGATAGCTGATGTTTGAAGTTGGTGAGGGAGATAAAAGTCTCCAACTTCAGCGATTTTTGCAATTCGTTCCAGTCACAGGCAGCAGAGTACTGGAACGAAAGGCGGCCAAATTAGGTGTTTGCTTTAGGGATGATCAGTGAGATACACCTGCTGGAGCGCGTGCTACGGATGGGTGTTGCCATCGTGACCAGTGAGCTGAGATAAGGCGGAGCTTTACCTAGCATGGACTTGTAGATGACCTGGAGCCAGTGGGTCTGGCGACGAATATATAGCGAGGGCCAGCCGACTAGAGCATACAAGTCGCAGTGGTGGGTGGTATAAGGTGCTTTAGTGACAAAACGGATGGCACTGTGATATACTGCATCCAGTTTGCTGAGTAGAGTGTTGGAAGCCATTTTGTAGATGACATCGCCGAAGTCGAGGATCGGTAGGATAGTCAGTTTTACTTGGGTAAGCTTGGCGGCGTGAGTGAAGGAGGCTTTGTTGCGGAATAGAAAGCCGACTCTTGATTTGATTTTCGATTGGAGATGTTTGATATGAGTCTGGAAGGAGAGTTTGCAGTCTAGCCAGACACCTAGGTACTTATAGATGTCCACATATTCTAGGTCGGAACCATCCAGGGTGGTGATGCTAGTCGGGCATGCGGGTGCAGGCAGCGATCGGTTGAAAAGCATGCATTTGGTTTTACTAGCGTTTAAGAGCAGTTGGAGGCCACGGAAGGAGTGTTGTATGGCATTGAAGCTTGTTTGGAGGTTAGATAGCACAGTGTCCAATGAAGGGCCGAAAGTATATAGAATGGTGTCGTCTTCTACATGATTAAAACACACTGGTGTACTGCAATTAACTGTAGTGTAGTGAACTTTCAGACGAGCTGACAGCGATGGAAATTTCCCTCATTGTTGTATTGCGGTCATTGGTATCTGTCTGGGCAAGGACTCTGCTGCACTTGCAAAAACAAATATTTGACTGTTCAATTATCTGTTTGCTGAACGTGTCACTGAATGCCAGAGTTGGTATTTATGCCACAGCTGAACCGACCACAAACCACAGTTAAACATTCATTCAATTATTTTCCTGGTGCAGTAATTTTAGCATGCATGCTGAGTTATCCATTTTGGATAATGGAGATTGAAAAGAAACACAAAAATAGGAATCTAATATGCATTGTTTGGTTCTAAATAAACCGAATAAAAAAACCTGGACGCTTAGTAAAGCTCAAACCAAGTTTATTCACCCGCTTGGTCCTACAGCTGCATAAGACCAAAAACATATTCACACATGTACTGGTATTTAACCCTTTCTCCTATGCTGAGTCTCCTACACATCTGAACAGCCAATACATCTCTATTGCTAATAGAACCTTAGTGATATCTGTTCTTCCTTACATCATCTGACCTGACCTCGGCCCCAAATTCCTCACTCCTCCCCATAGGATCCCTGATGTCCAAAGACAACATATTCTGACAGAATGTAAACGGTCTAAATTCCCCTCTTTCCCTCAGTGACATGAATAAGGAAACTTCATATTTTCAATTTAGAACTCAGAACCCATCAGAATGTAACAGGAATATCATTTTCAACAGAATGCAATGAAGTGCAATATCAGAATCAGTAATACTATGTCATTTGTCGCAATGACTAAACTTGACGGGGTCTCAAATGACAAATGTCCCTGAGCTTTTTGTTTTTGCACTGAGACTAAAACAAAAATCCCTCTTTCAATCTTGGTAGGACTTGCTACTTAATATGGTCTTGTTGCACCAGCACCAACATATAACTTGCCAGTAGTTAGATATATTCAGTACTGCTTCTATTTTTAGTTCTGTTAGTGCAATCTATTAGATTTTTCCTCTTACCTTTCAAAGGCAGTGCATGCTCATATGAACAGGCTCATATTGTACATGTATTTTCATGCTGGTCAGTGAAAGTGGGACAGAAACATGTACTGTACATGTAGGAAAAGTCAGCTTTAGCCCCCACATGGCCCCACGCCAGTGAATGCAATCGGCTTTCAAACCAGCTCCTTGATACAGTTACGCAATGGTTGTCTACGCTTGCATTAATTATGCAACACTGCTGTGACAGCAATAACTCACTGGCTGTCTAGTGGGGTGAGGGGAGAGAGGGAGAATGGGGGAGAGAGGGGAAAGAAGGTGTAGCAGACCACAGTTTGGTCTGTCCCAGATTCTTCAGTAACTCTATACCTCAGCTGGATCTTGCCATTGGCTTGGCTTGCTCTAGCTAGTCATCGGGTTGCATTTCTGTTTGCACTTCATGAACAAGGTGAAACTGTGCTGCTGTGAGGCAGTCCTGCAGAGCGTGCACTGCCTGACACTGCTGTCTGGGTGTGTTTTGATAAAGTGGAGTCATGATGTGATAACCCAGCTAGCACACAACTTTCTGAGAACCATATGTTTCTTTGCGCTTGGTGAGAGCGTGGTTGTCCTATAGTTATTTGGCATATAACCTTGCCACAATGTTCTGGGAGTGGTGCAGGATACCCAGCTAGCACATAACGTTCTGAGAACCATATGTTTCTTCGGTGGGAATTTTAGTACTATGTTTTCTGCAGGTTTCCTCATGGTTCTATTTAAAGTCATGTTCTCAGAACGTTCAGAGAACATTAAGAAACAATATTCTTCTGTCGGAATTTCAGTACTTCAGCATAATGTTTTCTGCAGGTTCTATTTTAATTCATGTTCTCTGAACATTAAGAAAACTTTCCATAAAAAACACAAGAGAACATTAGTAACATTCAAAGAAAGTTTTAAGAATATTATTTTAAAACATTCCATTCTCAGCGTCAACAAAACTCTCGCTATCCTCGATCTTTTAGTATTTATTCGGATTCGAGGCAGAGGCTACTGTTCCTGGGATTGAAACAGGAAACAACACAACAAATAAAGTACATAATATACATAAATATACATAGCACTACATTTACATTACAATTTAGCCATTCAGCAGAATTTCCCATCCAGAGCGACCCTCAGCTAATGCATTCATCTTAAGATAGAAAGGCGAGACAACCACATATCACAGTCGTATCCCAACCACGTATCACAGTCGTATCCCAACCACGTATCACAGTCGTATCCCAACCACGTATCACATGCATTAAACAATACATAATACAATACAAAATGCATAAAAATGGCCTGTGTCTCATCACAGTACCTGTCATGCCGTAAGGTGTTATTTTATCTGTTTTTATTGCTAGTTTGAGTTACCTGGGGTGGCAGAGAGTTTCATTTAGTCATGGCTCTATTTAATACTGTGTGTTTCCCAGCCTCTGTTCTGGACCTGGGGACTGTGAAGAGACCTCTGTTTGCATGTCTCGTGTGGTACTGATGAGTGTCAAAACTGTGTGCCAACTGCTTGAACAGACAGTTCGGTATCTTCTTTTTTTTACCCCTTTTTACCCCTTTTTCTCCCCAATTTCGTGGTATCCAATTGTTGTAGTAGCTACTATCTTGTCTCATCGCTACAACTCCCGTACGGGCTCGGGAGAGACGAAGGTTGAAAGTCATGCGTCCTCCGATACACAACCCAACCAAGCCGCACTGCTTCTTAACACAGCGCGCATCCAACCCGGAAGCCGGCCGCACCAATGTGTCGGAGGAAACACCGTGCACCTGGCAACCTTGGTTAGCGCGCACTGCGCCCGGCCCGCCACAGGAGTCGCTGGTGCGCAATGAGACAAGGATATCCCTACCGACCAATCCCTCCCTAACCCGGACGATGCTAGGCCAATTGTGCGTCGCCCCACGGACCCCCCGGTCGCGGCCGGTTACGACAGAGCCTGGGCGCAAACCCAGGGACTCTGATGGCACAGTTGGCGCTGCAGTATAGCGTCCTTAACCACTGCGCCACCCGGGAGGCCAGTTCGGTATCTTCAACACATCAACACCTCGCACAAAGACCAATAGTGATACAGTTGATCTCTCCTCAACTTTGAGCCAGGAGAGATTTACGTGCATGTCATTGATATTTGCCCTCTGTGTACATCTAAGTGAAATACGTGCTGCTCTGTTTTGGACCAACTGCAATTTGCCTATGTGCTTCTTTGCCGCACCTGACCACACAACTGGACAGTATTCCAGGTGCCACAAAACTAGGACCTGTCTGGTTGACTGAGATATCAAGAAATCAGAGCAATGCCTCTTCCCATGTTAAGTGTGTTCAGGTGTGTTGGCCACGCCCACTAATTGGCCACACCTGATCTTAATAAGTGATTGTTTCCTTTAAAATGGGGTCTGTTTGAATAGACTAACATGAGTAGCTTTGTATGAGTAAAAAAACATGGCATTCTAGCAACATCCTGGTGGTGCAGTGGACTATTCCATGATTAGTGAACAGAAGGTTCAAGTCTCACATATACCATGCCACAATGTATGTGTATGTGTTTGCATTATTAATGCTAATTAATTTCCATGTGACCTATCTGTGCTTAGAGTTCAAAACAGTTAATGCTAGCTAGCAGTGTTATTAAAACAGTTAATGCTAGCTAGCAGTGTTATTAAAACAGTTAATGCTAGCTAGCAGTGTTATTAAAACAGTTAATGCTAGCTAGCAGTGTTATTAAAACAGTTCATGCTAGCTAGCAGTGTTATTAAAACAGTTCATGCTAGCTAGCAGTGTTATTAAAAGTCTTATTGAAACATGTTCTCAGAATGTTATTTCTTTACTTTAATAAAACCTCCCAGGAAAACATCCAGGGAACCATAGTAAAGTTCTCAGAACCTCAGCTTTACCGGTCAGGACACTTATGGCTTCGTTCCCAGAACCAATGGAAAACCAAAAACGTACATTTCCACAACATCCAAGGAACCAAATGTGCTAGCTGGGAAGAGTGTATGGGACTTAAAGGTGGTCAAGGACAGAGTAATACAGAGAAAATATGCAACTATGTCTATTTAGTTTGCAAAATGAGGCCAAATGTATCAAGTTTCCAAACTTGATAATGCTTGTATAATTTGTCTGATTAATACTTTAGACAGTGTGTGACACAACAATCCATGCATGACACTACCATAGTCATGCACTGCTCTGTTTAAGTGCACACTGGTTGTCTTGTGAAGTCCTGCAGTTTCACTGGAATCCCATTGTGTCCTGTAGTTTCATATCCTGCAGTTTTACAGTTTTTCAGATTATTGCGATAGTGACTCTGTGTCATGTCCCTCTCGTTGTAGTTACTGAGGCCCGAGGAGGTGGAGATCCTGGTGTGTGGCAGTCCCAACCTGGACATGAGCTCTCTGCAGAAGGCAGCCCAGTACGAGGGCTATAGCAAGACTGACCCCACCATCAGGTACTGTAAACCCATCATTATATCATTCATTGTGTAAAAGGCCTGATGTCTTATAGATATTAAAGCCAAAATCCAGAGTTTCTAAATTACCATTGAACAGCAGGAAATATCCCAGATGGTGCATTTAATTAAAGTAGGTCCTAATGATTGTGCCTAACCCTAACCTTAAAGTAAATAATCTAATGTGTTGCTCCGTCTACGTGGTCAGGGCGTTCTGGGACGTGGTGCTGGGCTTCCCTCTGAAGTTCCAGAAAAGGCTGCTCCACTTCTCAACAGGAAGTGACCGCGTCCCCGTGGGAGGAATGGCCGACCTCAACTTCAAGATCTCCAAGATTGATGCCTCCACCGAATGGTGAGATACTGCAGATGTCCTCACTGTGTTCTTTCTTATTCATTGTAAACATGTTGAAATGTACTAAAAGCAGACCTCCTTTATTCAGTTGCTATTGTCGCATTTGATTTATACAGAACAGCAACTGTGAACAAACGTGAATTTATCGTTGACCTTTTCTTCCTTCCAGGTTGCCTATATCTCACACATGTTTCAACCAGATCTGCCTGCCACCATACAAAAACAAAAAAGAACTGAAGCAGAAGTTAACTATTGCCATTTCAAATGCGGAGGGATTTGGACTGGAGTGAACTCAGATAACGACAATGGTTAAACTGCCATTTATCTTTGGTTCGTGGTCAGTAGGGTGTGTATATTTGAACATGTTCAGATATGCTACCAGTAATCTCTCAGCTTCAGTATTTCTTAACAATATACTTAATTAACCAATCTGTTTCTGTAGAATATTGAGTGAAAAGTTACATTACAAGTATAGCCTTCAAAGCTCCCCCGTTTGTGCTATAAATAACTTGCCTTTTGGATATCAACATGGACATGGAAAATGTTCTGCCCAGTCCATTAAGCAATGGAGTTGTTTATTAAAGTAAGAGGTTGAATGTAGGTCAGAACAGGGCTGGGTTGGTCTGTGATAAAATAGTTAGACAAACAGTCTGCCAGTAGTGTGGTGTCAGCTCTTAAAGTGACAGAGCCCATCTCTCCTCCTGAGTTCCTGTACCGCCTCTCTTTGACAAAGGCCTTTTCAGGCCTAAGATTTAAATCATTCCGAGTCTGATGGTAAATTATGAACACAGATATTATCTTGTTGGTATTTATACTAATATATTTTGTTTTCAGAGGTCTCAGAAGTTTTGAAACATTTGGAAGACGTTTCCGTTATGTTGTTCGGGAGCAGAGTTTTTAGACGACCCTTTCTGGATGTTTTCATGTAGAGCATGAAAGGGAATCAAGCTTCGGTAAGGTTTATCATGTTGGGGCGGCAGGTAGCCTAGTGGTTAGTGTTGGTCCAGTAACTGAAAGGTTGCTAGATTGAATCCCCGAGCTGGCAAGGTAACAATCTGTCGTTCTGCCCCTGAACAAGGCAGTTGACCCACTGTTCCTAGGCCATCATTGTAAATAAGAATTTGTTCTTAACTGACTTGTCTACTTAAATAAAGGATAAATAAATACAGTAGTTGTGCTGGTATATGGCTATTATTGATGTGGGAACTTACTGTGTACCTTGTTTGCTTACTCCCACATTGCCGGTGATGCCTCTCGGTACAGATTACTTCTCTTGGTACAGTTGGCATATTGTATGGAGAGGTATGAAATAGTTACAAAACACCAATGAGATCACGATTGATATCAAGGCAAGTATGAGTTCGGTGGACTTCGCACACCTGCAGGTTAGAACGATGAGATGGATTCATGAAATGTACAGTATCGGGAACTATGTCATGTGATTTAATGCTGTTGTAAAGGGATCTCTTTTGTAAAGTGGTGACACTTGTGTGGTAGTTAGCTCGCTCAGGATGTCCACATTTCATGGACTGTATGATTCCTCTAAAATCTTGAAAATAAAAATAAGGTCTTTGTTGAAACAGATCCGTTGCATGTGTCACTCCTGTTGCATGTGGTGTCCAATTAACCAAAGGTTACCAGGCTTAGACGATCTTGCCTTACATTGAGTCCTCCCTCATCACTCTTTCTCCTCAGGTAATGGACACTGTCTGCCTGTGCTTCTCTAACAGGAGCAATCGGTTGTTTGGATTTATGAGCCCAGGTCAACCGTTTATAGTTCTCCCCAACAGTGAGGAAGTGAAGTTGCAATGCATACCACCAACTGTGATGTAATGGAAGTTATTTAAAGTATACTGCATAGATAACTATTTACATCTCATCATTGAATGTATATGTTGGACATGGGGATTTAGTCACAGTTAAGTTCAGTGGAGGCTGCTGAGGGGAGGACGGCTCACAATAATGGCTGGAATGGAGTGCATGGAATGGCACTCCATTCAGTGGAATGATACCATTCCACTGATTCCTCTCCAGCCATTACCACGAGTCCATCCTCCCCAATTAAGGTGCCACCAACCTCCTGTGGTTAAGTTATCCTGCACTCTAGAAAACATACGAAAGGGTCTGAATACTTATGTAAATGTCATATTTCATTTTGTTATTTGAAATACATTTGCAAAAATGTACAAAAAAACTGTTTTTGCTTTGTCAATATGGGGTATTGAGTGTAGATTGAATTATTTTATCCATTTCAGAATAAGGCTGTAACATAACAAAATGTGGAAAAAGTATAGGGGTCTGAATACTTTCTGAATGCACTGTAAGTTATCCTGCATTCTAGAAAACCTACTAATCATGTGGCCTGTTGCTGATTTTAAACATGTGCACTATGTTCTTCCGGAGAAGCCTTTTAGCATAGTTGACATGATGAGCTAATGCTTTAAATTGGGAAAGTGTTAAGCAGTAGCCAAGCTTGTGAAAATATAGACCAGTCCCCCAATCACAGGAGGGGTCCCCCAGCAAAAATAAAATGACTACTAGCCTTCCATTTAAATCTGGACCCAGCTGCTGCTAGGAACCTCTAAAAGCATCTATGTATAGACAGTCTCTGTAGACTTTCTCTAGTCTATGTACAACTTTGTACTGTAGCCAGCTGAGAATGGACCCCTATCATAAAGGTTATCAGATAGCCAGTCAGTCAGCAACCATACTCACATGATAAACCATAGAGACTGTTGTAGATGACGCAATCACATCACATGGCTGATCAGAAGGTTGAGTCTCTCAGTAATCTATTTGACCTTCCTACAATCAGACAGCTATGTGTGTCCAGTTTGGCCCCGAGTGAATGACAGCCCTCCTCTGTCTCACACCTCAAGGTTGGTCCAGATCAAGAATCAGGCCAAAGGTAGACCAGAGAACTCAATAGCCAGGGGCCACCTTCATATTTGTCTGATCAAGGCCATATAACACCTCACCACATGCCATCGGAGGCGTGTTAAAAACACTTTATAAAGGTTACCGCCATTCATCAGATCACCAACCGCCCGGTTTCTGAAGTGACAATGTGTACATTCATAGTTTGGATTGCAACTGGAAAAAAGACAGTTATCGCATTCAGAATGCCTTCGAGGCATGCCAGGCCACTGCTGATTGACGAACAGGGTTGGACAGGTTGGGTTCCTACAGCAGAGGACTCGACTTAGAACGGTAGAGTGTCGACAAGCAGAGTAAAAAGGTGCTCCCATTTTTGTGTGCCTTTGCTGTACTCTGAGAACTGAACGTAATATTGATATAAACCCAATGTACCTGAGCGTGGACTGGTTGAAAACACGTACAGGCATAGGATTTTAATTTGACCTGCAGTGTCGCAGCAAAATTATTCCAAACTTTTTATCCATAATGTTGCTTGAGCTGTGGTTAGGTTATTATCTGGTCAAAACGAGGCTACATGAAAAGCGGAATACTGTTAATATAACTGTGTGCTAGTGCGTGTTTTCGGGGAATTTATGTAACTGATGAAGCTCATCTGCATTTCCTGCAGAGCAGGAAAATTCTCAGCAACAAAAGAGTGATCTAATTAAGATCCTACATCTGAGTACCAGTACTTGCAAGCGAGGTCACAACAGGGCCTAGGTATGTTCACTCATGACAGCTGCCCGAATACCTCAGCTGTGACTCCTTGGCTCACATTACCCAGTGGTTCCCAACCAGGGGTATTAGGACCCCTGGAGGTATTTGGCCTATCCACTTGAGAAAACTCATGAGATCATTGGCTTACTGGTAAAATGCACATGAGGGGGTACTTCAGGGGTACTCCGGGCAGAGCGAAATTCATTTGGTGGTATATTAGCCGAAAAAGGTTGGGAACCACTGTCATAACCCATTTTTTACTGGCACAGGTTTAGTCTCTCTAGACAGACGGGTTACCTCCCACAATGTACCAATGTTCCAGGTCTGGGATTTCCGAGACTAGCACAGGTTGGCAAACCTACACCATTGCTAAGTGCAACGAATTGTAGATTAACTGATTGCTCTCAGGTAGAGAAGAGTATAAGAACCTTATGTCCGAAGTTCACTGAAACCACTCCACATCATGCAAAAAATGTACTTATCATGAAACCAAATTCATATCCACAAGTATCTGTTTTCATTCCATATTGTCTGCTACTGTAGTTCTACTGTATAGCCTGCTATGTCCCAGTTCTTCACAATAGCAACTTCTTCCCTTTTACATTTTATTGACTTAACTACATGGCTGTGAACGTGTTGTCACACTCCCCCAGCCTATGACCAGCATAATAGGAGGGAAATTATGAATGTTTTCACTTTTCATCCATAGGTTATTGCCTCCCGAGTGGCGCAGGGGACTAAGGCAGTGCAAGAGGTGTCACTACAGACCCTGGTTTGATCCCGGGCTGTATCACAACCGGCCGTGATTGGGAGTCCCATATGGCGGTGGAAAATTTGCCCAGCGTCGACCGGGTCAGGGGAGGGCGTCATTGGAAAATAAGACTTTGTCCTTAACTCACTTGCCTAGATACATAAAGGTTAAATAAAATCAATTTAAAAACATGTAGTGCAAGGTAAACTTTTCAGGGTCAATGATAAGGTTGTACAGAGTATTGGTGACACATGTTTATTTTGCTTAATCTAATGCTCTAGTACTGCACACGCATTAATGTGTCAGTTAACCATCTACATAAAAAAGGTTCTGAATGTTGTTTTGCACTGTACATGGCGTTCACAGATTCCATTGTAGTGAAGTGACATTTATCATACAGGCTATATTATATACAGTACCTCACACCCAAACCCGTAATAAGACTATGCAATGAATATGAAACTGAATATCGGACTCCATTATCATGTGAATGCTATAGGCCCATAAGCGAATCCGATGGTTCTAGTCAAAGTAGCGAGCCTTGCGTCACCACTCGGAATACTTTAAGTTACATGTGTCCAACATAACCCTAATATTAACAGGCTGAGAGACAAAGAGCTAATATCTTGCGATCAATGTCCCAGCATTAAATGATTGAGTTAACCTCAGCTCAGAGCTGCACAGTTAGAGGCCGAGCATATACAGTGAGGGAAAAAAGTATTTGATCCCCTGCTGATTTTGTATGTTTGCCACCTGACAAAGAAATGATCAGTCTATAATTGTAATGGTAGGTTTATTTGAACAGTGAGACACAGAATAACAACAAAAAATCCAGAAAAACGCATGTAAAAAATGTTATAAATTGATTTGCATTTTAATGAGGGAAATAAGTGGTTTGTTAGTTTGTTACCTGTATAAAAGACACCTCTCCACAGAAGCAATCAGATTACAAACTCTCCAAGGATGTCAGGGACAAGATTGTAGACATACACAAGGCCGGAATGGGCTACAAGACCATCGCCAAGCAGCTTGGTGAGAAGGTGACAACAGTTGGTGCAATTATTCTCAAATGGAAGAAACACAAAATAACTGTCAATCACCCTCGGCCTGAGGCTCCAGGACCAGTGTGGTTGTTACTGACAAGAAGCAAATGGCTGAGCTCTTTAATTAATCACCACTTCATTAAGTCAGGATTCTTATTTGACTCAGCCATGCCTCCTTGCCTGTCCAACATTTCCTCATCTTCCAACCCTTCTAATGCAAGTATCCCCGATGCTCCTCCCTCTTTTTCCCTGTGTCACTACAAAGTTTCTCCCTGCAGGCGGTCACTGAGTCCGAGGTGCTAAAGGAGCTCCTTAAAAACTTCTTAAGGATCGGTGTCCCAACTTCAGGTGAAACTGGAGGGCGCGCAATTCAAATAAATGATCATAAATATTATGGATTTTAAACATTTAGGTACATAGAAGTGTCTGATATTGGCTGAAAGCTTAAATTCTTGTTAGTCTAACTGCACTGTCCGATTTACAGTAGCTATTACAGCGGAAACATGCCACGCCATTGTTTGAGGACGGTGCCCCACATCAAAATATTTTTCCACCGGCACAGTTTCACACATTCACATATAACGATTAAATAGTCACTTACTTTTTGAAAATCTTCCTCTGATTTGTCATCCAAAGGGTCCCAGCTTTAACATGTAGTGTCGTTTTGTTAGATAAAATCCTTCTTTATATCACAAAAAGTCAGTTTAGTTGGCGCCATCGATTTGAGTGATCCACTCGTTCAACTTGCAGAGAAAGGAATCTGAAAATCTACCCCTAAACTTTGTTTCAACAAGTCAAAATACATTTCTATTTACTCCTCAGATACACTAAAATGTAATCAAACTATAATATTCAATAATGATGTTCAATATGAAACCGATTTTAGCAGGTGGATAATGACTTCATGGCTCGCGCAAACACGAATTTCCAAAACTGTGTCCTTCTACTAAAACTGATATTTCTTATTAGTTTTTACAAGTTACAAGCCTGAAACCTTGAACATAGACTGCTGACACCCTGTGGAAGCCATAAGAATTGCATCCAGGGAGCTAATTGTCAATATGAACTTTCTCTTGCATTTCTAAGAGGATGGTTGGTTTTTTCTTAAATAAAATAATAAACAATATCCAACACCTGCACAAAGCCTTTTAGATGTGAATACACTACAATACACTGTTTGGTTGCAGGTGTTGGGTAACTTTAAAAAGAGCAAGGTTGGGTTGATGATGCTGGGTTATTGGTGCCAGGCTATTGAGATATGACCCAGCGGGTCAGATCAGAAGACTGGAGGCATATCTTATTAGGCACGTGGCTTTTAGATATTTATTTTTTGTCCACCTGTGAGAGTAAATGTTATTCCTGTTCATCAGTTCTGTTTTATAGTTATGACATGTTAAGGTTGAACATTGACATTTTTGTAACTTCAATACGCCTTATGTAACACCTGGTACAGTGGCTGTCGGGGCCGTTTAAGACGAGAGAGGAAGGTATTTTTGGATAACTGTCATTCATATTCCATTCACACAGCTCAATGTAACATCGATAGGTTTAGACTACTGCATGATACTCACATTTTCCCTGTACCAATTTTATTTATTTTTATTTTTATTTTACCTTTATTTAACCAGGTAGGCAAGTTGAGAACAAGTTCTCATTTACAATTGCGACCTGGCCAAGATAAAGCAAAGCAGTTCGACAGATACAACGACACAGAGTTACACATGGAGTAAAACAGACATACAGTCAATAATACAGTATAAACAAGTCTATATACAATGTGAGCAAATGAGGTGGGAAGGGAGGTAAAGGCAAAAAGGCCATGGTGGCAAAGTAAATACAATATAGCAAGTAAAACACTGGAATGATAGTTTTGCAATGGAAGAATGTGCAAAATAGAAATAAAAATAATGGGGTGCAAAGGAGCAAAATAAATAAATAAATAAAATTAAATACAGTTGGGAAAGAGGTAGTTGTTTGGGCTAAATTATAGGTGGGCTATGTACAGGTGCAGTAATCTGTGAGCTGCTCTGACAGTTGGTGCTTAAAGCTAGGGAGGGAGATAAGTGTTTCCAGTTTCAGAGATTTTTGTAGTTCGTTCCAGTCTCAGAGATTTTTGTAGTTCGTTCCAGTCATTGGCAGCAGAGAACTGGAAGGAGAGGCGGCCAAAGAAAGAATTGGTTCTGGGGGTGACTAGAGAGATATACCTGCTGGAGCGTGTGCCACAGGTGGGAGATGCTATGGTGACCAGCGAGCTGAGATAAGGGGGGACTTTGCCTAGCAGGGTCTTGTAGATGACATGGAGCCAGTGGGTTTGGCGACGAGTATGAAGCGAGGGCCAGCCAACGAGAGCGTACAGGTCGCAATGGTGGGTAGTATATGGGGCTTTGGTGACAAAACGGATTGCACTGTGATAGACTGCATCCAATTTGTTGAGGAGGGTATTGGAGGCTATTTTGTAAATGACATCGCCAAAGTCGAGGATTGGTAGGATGGTCAGTTTTACAAGGGTATGTTTGGCAGCATGAGTGAAGGATGCTTTGTTGCGAAATAGGAAGCCAATTCTAGATATGGGTCTGGAAGGAGAGTTTACAGTCTAACCAGACACCTAAGTATTTGTAGTTGTCCACGTATTCTAAGTCAGAGCCGTCCAGAGTAGTGATGTTGGACAGGCGGGTAGGTGCAGGTAGCGATCGGTTGAAGAGCATGCATTTAGTTTTACTTGTATTTAAGAGCAATTGGAGGCCACGGAAGGAGAGTTGTATGGCATTGAAGCTTGCCTGGAGGGTTGTTAACACAGTGTCCAAAGAAGGGCCGGAAGTATACAGAATGGTCGTCTGCGTAGAGGTGGATCAGAGACTCACCAGCAGCAAGAGCGACCTCATTGATGTATACAGAGAAGAGAGTCGGTCCAAGAATTGAACCCTGTGGCACCCCCATAGAGACTGCCAGAGGTCCGGACAGCAGACCCTCCGATTTGACACACTGAACTCTATCAGAGAAGTAGTTGGTGAACCAGGCGAGGCAATCATTTGAGAAACCAAGGCTGTCGAGTCTGCCGATGAGGATGTGGTGATTGACAGAGTCGAAAGCCTTGGCCAGATCAATGAATACGGCTGCACAGTAATGTTTCTTATCGATGGCGGTTAAGATATCGTTTAGGACCTTGAGCGTGGCTGAGGTGCACCCATGACCAGCTCTGAAACCAGATTGCATAGCAGAGAAGGTATGGTGAGATTCGAAATGGTCGGTAATCTGTTTGTTGACTTGGCTTTCGAAGACCTTAGAAAGGCACGGTAGGATAGATATAGGTCTGTAGCAGTTTGGGTCAAGAGTATCCCCCCCTTTGAAGAGGGGGATGACCACAGCTGCTTTCCAATCTTTGGGAATCTCAGACGACACGAAAGAGAGGTTGAACAGGCTAGTAATAGGGGTGGCAACAATTTCTGCAGATCATTTTAGAAAGAAAGGGTCCAGATTGTCTAGCCCGGCTGATTTGTAGGGGTCCAGATTTTGCAGCTCTTTCAGAACATCAGCTGAATGGATTTGGGAGAAGGAGAAATGGGGAAGGCTTGGGCGAGTTGCTGTTGGGGGTGCAGTGCAGTTGTCCGGGGTAGGAGTAGCCAGGTGGAAAGCATGGCCAGCCGTAGAAAAATGCTTATTGAAATTCTCAATTATGGTGGATTTATCAGTGGTGACAGTGTTTCCTATCTTCAGTGCAGTGGGCAGCTGGGAGGAGGTGTTCTTATTCTCCATGGACTTTACAGTGTCCCAGAACTTTTTTGAGTTAGTGTTGCACCAATCATGAGGTTGCTACAACCTAGCATATGAATGAAAGTTTACAATGTACGCAAGATGCACAGGTCGAGAGAAATTTGAGTAATCAAGGTGATAGACATTGACAAATTCAATACCGACTTGCACACTCTTGCCTGCATCTAGCTGATTTAAGGTGTAATCATTAGTCCAGCAGTTGCAAACAAGCAAATTCAGGTATGTTTATCATCGTTTCGTTCCATTTGCTTCCATTTAAGAAACGTTGAATGAATACACCCTGATTACACACAAACACAGTTCACTTTCATAGCAGTGAACAGCATGATCCCTTTGATCATTGTATAATTTCTTCTTGCATCTATGCGCTCTCCTCCTCTCACCTTTTCCCTTTGCTTGTGGACTTCAGTGCACAACACATCAGCTGTCTGTGACTAGGCAAAAAAAATTACGTTTCAAGTCAAACCTTCATATCAAAACCGCTAACCGCTACACACAGCCTACATCATTGTCACCCTATTATGATGTCAGTCAACATAGCTACTAGAACTAATGCGCTTAGTAAAGACTCCAAGATGGCGTCGCTGTGAGAGAGTTTTCCGCTCTTCAAAGCAATATTGAGGGTTAGGTGGTTAACAGTCAAATATTGGCTATTAATATTGAAAGAAACTAATGATAACTTTTTTACGGACATGGGATAAGTTTATAGTTAGTTTTTGTCAAGTTGAAAGGGAAGAACACGACAAAGACAAAAGTAGACTAAATATCCAAGTCTCACAGAAGACGGCTGACATGCTAGCTAGCCACAACGAGGACCAGAGCAGCATGGATACACAAAAAGCCACGATCTCAAGCAAGAGAAAGAACAAAACTGACCAGGATGAAATCCTTGCAACCTCTTTACCTCAGACCCCAAGTAAAAATCCACCGGTAAAAGAAGACATTTCCATGTCGGAACTTTTCTCTGCAATCCAGTCCCGGTCTACTAAACAAGACGCCACGCTCTCCAAAGTGTCCATCATAGAGCGGGCTACAGAAGAAACATCAAAGAAGATCGATAATCTGTCAGAAACTGTCAATCAACTACACAAAATTGTGAGTGAGAACAAGGGAAAGATAACGTTCCTAGAGAATGAGCTGAAGAAAATGCAATCCCAAAATAATGAGCTGTGTGAGAATGTAGCTGAACTTCAAAGGAACTCTCGCAGGTGGAATCTGAAAATCCAAGGTGTAAAAGAGGTAGAGGGAGGGGATATTAGAGAAGTAGTCATTAATATCCTGGGAAAAGTGGCACCGTGCATCAAAGACAGGCTAAGAGACGTGATTGATGTGGTACATCGACTTGGGAAACGAAGATCTGATGGACCCCCTCGCAATATCATCTTGCGCTTAACTATGCGCCATTACAGGGACATCATATGGAAAATGGGGAACAAGGGGAACAAGTTTCTGGACGAGAAGAAACTCCGCATCAAAGAAGCTCTGACACTGCAGGATCAGGCTGCCAGAGAGAAACTGTGGCCGCTTATACAGAAGGCGCGACAAGAAGGAAAGAAGGCGGGGTTCAAGGGCCCACACGCGTTTATCGAAGGAAGAATGATTACTGGGTAACTCTGTTGACATTAAGCTAATTGGAACTGTGAGTATTACCATGAGTACAGTTAATGTACTGCCAATTATACATGTACCGTTCGAACTACAACTGATGAACACTTGCCAAAGAAAAGGAAGTAAATAGATTTGTTATTCTGTTAACCACCGCTACCTCATCTGAGCGTAGTTTTCCATCGAGTAATCCTCTCAAGGTTCACTGTTTGTTTTATTGTTCACATTAATACTTGTTATCTAATTTGTGTTCTTTCTTTTTTAATGCAGGAGTTCGTTTTCAATTCACCCAATATCGTTAGTCTGAATGTTAGGGGTTTGAGAAATCCTACAAAAAGGAGAGCTTTATTTTTATGCTGTAAACGCAGTAATGCAGATTTTGTCCTTGTTCAGGAAACTCATTCGGGTGAAAGTGATTTGAAATTTTGGAAAGCACAATGGGGAGATATGGCCTATTTCAGTCATGGATCAAACCATTCTGCTGGTGTTTTGACACTTATTCACAAGTTTAAAGGTGACATTCTAGAATCCACATCTTCACAAGATGGGCGATGGGTCATAGTAACTGTTAAACTTGACAATGCTATTTTCATCATCTGTAATGTATACGGACATAATGCTCCTAATACGACCCTTTTTACCCAATTTACCAGGAAAGTACAGGATTTAAACAACAAATACTCTGAGGCTTTTCTAATTATTTCAGGGGATTTTAATGAAACACCTGATGCATCTGCTGATCGTTTTCCTCCTAGAACGAGTCAAAACCTTCAAAATAGTAACATTATCATTACATTATGCAAGGATCTCTGTGTTGAGGATGCCTGGCGTTATTTCAATCCGGATGCTAAGGGATATACCTGGACCAACAAAACTATGTCACGTAAATCTCGAATAGATTTATTCCTAATTTCCCCTTTTTTTGTTACAATTTGTTATAGATGTAAATCATCCGTTGGCTCCCTTTTCTGATCATCACTTGATTTTCCCTGAATTTACAAGCTACTAAAAAATCAAAATGTACTCGAGGATATTGGAAATTAAACAATACACTTCTTAAAGATACTGATCTCATTGAAAACATCAAATCATTATCTAAAGATATTTTTGCTAGGAAAGACTTGGGTCGTGGAAGTCGATGGGAATTTTTCAAACATAAAGTCAGAGTGGTAGCCATTAAACGCGACCAAAGAGCTGATGCAATTAAAGAACAATAGAGAAAAGGAGATGATGAGCAAGCTTGACAGTTTTCTAAAGAAAGATATTCTATCTGAAGAAGAGGAGTCTGTGTTCAGGTCTTTACAACTAGAATTAGAACAGACTTACACGGATCTGGCAAAGGGCGCCTTTGTAAGGTCAAGAGCCAAATGGATTGAAGAGGGGGAAAAAACACAAGTTACTTTTTTGCACTTGAAATTAGAAACTACAAAAGAAAATCTATAACTGCATTCAAAATTAACAATGTTTTATGTAAAGATCCCATTACAATATCATCATTTTGTGAAAGTGAGAAAAAAAAGTGAAAGTGGAAAAAATACAGCTCTCTCTCTCACCACAGTTTATGCACTGCAGTGCTAGCTAGCTGTATCTTATTATTTCAGTACTAGAGTCATTCTCTGATTCTTTGATTGGGTGGACCACATGTCAGTTCATGCTGCAAGAACTCTGATAGGTTGGGGGATGTCACCTGGAAGTTGTCATAATTACTGTGTAAGTCTATGGAAGGGGATGAGAATCACTAGTCTCCTCACTTTTACATTGAAGTTACTGTACCCAGCGGTCAGAAACTAGCTTTCCTCCGACTACACCATGGTGCTACCCTACAGAGTGCTGTTGAGGCTACTGTAGACCTTCATTGCAAAACAGTGACGTGAATATATTTACTATAGTTTTATCTATTCACTGAGGAGGATGGTCCTCCACTGAGGAGCCTCCACTGACATGGGATATGACCCAGTCTCCCACAGGAGCAACCAACGTCTTGGTCCGATGGCACACACCGGTTTTGAAGTTTGCAGGCGGGGCTACCTCATCACATTACCATGACAACCGTGCCCGACTCATGTCCTCTACACTTACAGAAGTGTTTGAGTTCCCTAAAAGTCTATGCAAATCCCATTGTTGGGATAGACAGTGAGTGTACAAAACATGAGCAACACCTGCTCTTTCCATGACATAGACTGACCAGGTCAATCCAGGTAAAAGCTACGAGCCCTTATTGATGTAACTTGTTAAATCCACTTCAATCAGTGTAGATGAAGAGGAGGAGACAGGTTAAATAATTATTTTTAAGCCTTGAGACAATTTAGACATGGAATGTGTATGTGTGCCATTCAGATAGTGAATGTGCAAGACAAAATATTTACATTACATTCAGAAAGTATTCAGACCCCTTCACTTTTTCCACATTTTGTTACGTTACATTCTTATTCTAAAACTTGTGAAATAAAACATTTTCCTCATCAATCTACACACAATACCCAATAATGACAAAGCGAAAAAAAAAATAGAACGTTTTGCAAAGACTACAAAAATAAGAAATACCTTATTTACTATGAGACTGGAAATTGAGTGCAGGTACATCCTATTTCCATTGATCATCCTTGATTGGAGTCCACATGTGGTAAATTCAATTGATTAGACATGATTTGGAAAGGCACACACCTGTTGTAAGCTCCCACAGTTGAAAGTACAAGTCAGAGCAAAAACAAAGCCATGAGGTTGAAGGAATTGTCCGTATCGCTCTGAGACAGGATTGTGTCAAGGCACAGATCTGAAGAAGGGTACCAAAAAATGTCTGCAGTATTTAAGGTCCCCAAGAACACAGTGACCTCCATCATTCTTAAATGTAAGAAGTTTGGAACCACCAAGACTCTTCCGAGAGCTGGCGCCCAGCCAAACTGAGCAATCGGGGGAGAAGGGAATTGGTCAGGGAGGTGACCAAGAACCCGATGGTCTCTGACAGAGCTCCATAGATCCTCTGCGGAGATAGAAGATGATTAAACAATTCGACCCTGAAACTTAACCATTAGGGATTATAGTTATGTAGCACGCATTAGAAATAATTAAAGTATTAAACATAAGTCGAACTAGGTTGGACTGGGAGGGAGATAAATGTGTGTGTATGTGTGTGCCTAGGAAAATACAGAGAACAATTCAACTGTGTTTGACCTGGCTAGAACTCTGAGAAACTTATGATTGGACAGGGAGTACTTCTCAAGGTTTCCCTAATCTCGGGGGAATGGAACTGTCGGCTGGGTAGTGATACACAGTGGTGAGAACTATGGAGAAGGATACAACTCACCTACTGTTCGTGTGTATGTATGTGCGTAGGATATCTACTGTTTGTGTGAAAGTATTTGCGTAAGTAAGGAGCAAGTATAAAATGGATGTCTTTGTATAATGGACTTCGGAGTACTCTCGTGAATAAACATTTTGACTATTGTAAGCTGAGACTCTTGTCTGTTTCATTCAACCAGAATCTTACAAACTCTGGGTTGCAGACTGAGTAGATTGATTGATGTTTATGGACATTGATAACGAAATCCTCATAACACTTCCAGAAGGACAACCATCTCTGCAGCACTCCACCAATCAGGCCTTTATTGTAGAGTGGTCAGACGGAAGCCACTCCTGGGGAAAAGGCACATGACAGACCGCTTGGAGCTTTCCAAAAGGCACCTAAAGTACTCTCAGACCATGAGAACAAGATTCTCTGGTCTGATGAAGCCAATATTGAACTCTTTGGACTGAATGGCAAGCATCACATTTAGATGAAACCAGGCACCATTCATCACCTGACCAGTACCATCCCTATGGTGGGCTCCTGAGTGGCGCAGCGGTATAAGGCACTGCATCTCAGTGTAAGAAGTGTCACTGCAGTCCCTGGTTTGAATCCAGGCTGA
The DNA here is from genome assembly GCF_002021735.2 of Oncorhynchus kisutch. Taxonomy (NCBI): domain Eukaryota; kingdom Metazoa; phylum Chordata; class Actinopteri; order Salmoniformes; family Salmonidae; genus Oncorhynchus; species Oncorhynchus kisutch. The sequence goes on from NC_034193.2 coordinate 14,771,133, forward strand.
ATCACATCCGGACGTGATTGAGAGTCCCATAAGGCGGTGCCCACCGTCATCTGGGTTTGGCTGGGGTAGGCTGTCATTGTAAATAATAATTTGTTCTTAACTGACTTGCCTAGTTAAATAAAGGTTTTTTAAAAAGTTAAATACTGTGAAGCATGGATGTTTTTCAGGGGCAGGGACAGGTAGACTAGTCAGGATCAAGGGAAAGATGAACAGAGAAAAGCACAGAGAGATCCTTAATTGAGACCTGCTCAGGTGAGAAACATCTCGGTCCCCAAGGCAAAAACCCTGTGTTACCCAGGAGCACGAGTACAGGACATAACAAGGCTGCTTCCGACTTTTCTACCACAGATGCCGGGAGCTGACACTGTCATAGTCCATGTGGGATCAAACGGCATCAGGAGGGCTAGCTCGGGACATTGAAAATTGATTTTAAAGAACTAATTTTAGCATTGAAAGACTCCAAAAACGTCCAATAATTTCAGGTCCAATACCGTCGTTAGGCCGCGGATGTGAAAGATTTAGGAGACTGCTGGTAAATGATCCAGGACCAGCTCAGTTAATCACTACCACTGTGACAATACGTCATCATAATACTGCACCAAATGTACATGATCTTAGGAACATTGGCAGACACAAGGCAAGTAATTTAATTTATGCACCCATAATTTCACCGAATACATCTGTTTATCCTACAGCTATTGTAAGCCGTAATCATGAGCCTATACACCAGAGTTACACTGTTAGCACAGAGACGGTGTTCAATAATAGGAAGACCACTTTATGAAACTCACCCTGCACTATCAGCTCCAATGTAAATAACATGAGTAAGTCTACCTCTGATAAGCTTCCCAGTAAAGCATTAAAAACAATCAAGCAACCCAGAAAATTGCTCAAAATAGCCCATATTAGCATATGTAACCTAAGAAACAAGGCCCATGAGTCAATCACTTGCTTGTAACAGATGATATTCATATTCTGACTATCTCTGAAACTCACTTAGATAATACCTTTGATTATACAGTGGTAGCAATACATGGTTATAACATCTACCGAAAACACTGAAACGCCAACGGAGGCGGTGTTGCTGTCAATATTCAGAACCACATTCCTGTAAAGCTTAGAGAGGATCTACTGTTAAATACTGTTTAAGTAATATGGCTACAGGTTCATCTGCCTCATCTAAAGCCCATTCTTGTGGGAAGCTGATATAGACCACCAAGTGCTAACAGTCAGTATCTGGATAATATGTGTGAAATGCTTGATAATGTATGTGATATCAATAGAGAAGTATATTTTCTGGGTGATTTAAATATTGACCTGCTATCATCAAGCTGCCCACTCAGGAAAAACGTCAAACTGTAACCAGTGCCTGCAACCTGGATCAGGTTGTCAGTCAACCTACCAGGGTAGTTACAAACAGCACAGGAATTAAATCATCAACATGTATTGATCACATTTTTACTAACACAGCAGATATTTGTTTTAAAGCAGTATCCAAATCCATAGGATGTAGTGATCACAATATAATAGCCATATCTAGGAAAACCAAAGTTCCAAAGGCTGGGCCTAATATAGTGTATAAGAGGTCATACAATGCGTTTTGCAGTGATTCATATCTTGATGATGTAAATAATATTTGCTGGTTTGTGGTATGTAATGAGCTGCACTTGACGCATTTATGAAACTACTTATTCCAGTTACTAATAAGCACGCACCCATTTAGAAAATTACTGTAAAAACTGTTAAATCCCCTTGGATTGATGAGGAATTGAAAAATTGTATGGTTGAGAGGGATGAGGCAAAAGGTATGGCAATTAAGTCTGGCATGCCAACTGATTGGCAAAAGTACTGCAAATTAAGAAATCATGTGACTAAACTAAATAAAAATAAAAATAAACTACACTATGAAACAAAAATAAATTATATAAAGAATGATAGTAAAAAGCTTCGGGGCATCTTAAATGACATTTTGGGAGGAAAAAAGCCTTCATTCATTGAATCAGATGGCTCATTCATCACAAAGCCCACTGATATTGCAAACTACTTTGATTACTTTTTCATTGGCAAGATAAGCAAACTTAGGGATGACATGCCAGCAGCACATGCTGTCACTAAACATCCAAGTATATAGGACCAAATTATGAAAGACAAGAATTGTACTTTTGAATTCCGTAAAGTCAGTGTGGAAAAGGTGACATTTTTTGTTGTTGTCTGTCAACAATGATAAGCCACGGGGTCTGACAATCTGAATGGAAAATTACTGAGGATTATAGCAGACGATGTTGCCACATCTTCAATTTAAGCCTACTAGAGAGCGTGTGCCCTCAGGCCTGGAGGGAAGCTAAAGTCATTCCGCTACCCAAGAATAGTAAAGCCCCCTTTACTGGCTCAAATTCCCGACCAATCAGCCTGTTACCAACCCTTAGTAAACTTCTGGGGAAAAATGGTGTTTGACCAAATACAATGCTATTTCACAGTAAACAAATTGACAACAGAATTTCAGCATGCTTATAGGTAAGGACACGCAACAAGCACAGCACTTACACAAATGACTGATGATTGGCAGAGAGAAATGTATTAGAAAAAATGATTGTGTGGACAGCTTTTGACATTATCGATCATAGTCTGCTGCTGGAAAAATTTATGTGTTATGGCTTTACACCCCCTGCTATAATGTGGATAAAGAGTTACTTGTCTAACAGAACACTGAGGGTGTTCTTTAAAGGAAGCCTCTCAAATAGAATCCAGTTAGAATCAGGAATTCCCCAGGGTAGCTGTTTAGGCCCCTAGCTTTTTTCTATTTTTACTAACGACATGACACTGACTTTGAGTAAAGCCAGAGTGTCTATGTATGCTGATGACTCAACACCAGACACGTCAGCTACTAGAGCGACTGAAATGACTGCAACACTCAACAAAGAGTTGCAGTTAGTTTCAGAGTGGGTGGCAAGGAATAAGTTGGCCCTCAATATTTCTCAAACTTAAAGCATTGTATTTGGAACAAAACACTCACTAAACCTTAAACCTAAACTAAAACTTATAAAACATAATGTGGAAATTGAGATGACTAAACTGCTTGGAGTAACTCTGGACTGTAAACTGTCATGGTAAAAACATATTGATGCAGTAGTAGCTAAGATGGGGAGAAGTCTGTCTGCAATAAAGTGATGCTCTGTCTTCTTAACAACACTATCAACAAGGCAGATTCTATAGGCCCTAGTTTTGTCGCACCTTGACTGCTGTTCAGTCGTGTGATCAGGTGCCACAAAAAAAGGACTTAGGAAAATTGCAATTGGCTCAGAACAAAACAGCACGGCTGGCCCTTGGATGTACACAGAGAGCTAATATTAATAATATGCATGTCAATCTCTCTGGGCTGAAAGTGGTGGAGATTGAGATTGAGTGGAGATTGACTTCATTACTACTTTTATTTATGAGAGGTACAAAAAACAACAACCTGTTTCTTTCCAAATGCACTGTAACTGCCTTTGAACGGGGTATGGTAGTAGGTGCCAGTCACACCAGTTTGAGTGTGTCAAGAACTGTGATGCTGCTGGGTTTTTCAAACTCAGTTTCTATGTGTGTCAAGAATGAGTAACCACCCAAAGGGCATTCAGGCAAATTGACACAACCGTAGGAAGCATTGGAGTCAACATGAGCCAACATCCCTTTGAAACGCTTTCGACACCTTGTAGAGTCCATGCCCCGACAAATTGAGGGTGCAACTCAATATTAGGAAGGCGTTCCTAAAGTTTTTTACACTCTTTGTATACCACCATATTATAATTTGTAATAAATACTCTTAATATTCTAGAATGTGTAAAATGCACAACTTTATAAGGAACATTTAAATGTGCTGTATGTAAACATGATGAAAAGACATTTACTTTCACAGGTGGTTAATTAAATCTATCTGTAATCCACGATGCTAATAAGGCACGCCTCCTGAAAATAACCTAAGGATTACGTAAAATAATACCCAGTTGCTCGGTCAATTTAGCATGAAAGCAAAAAATACCCAACCTATGGATTAAATTAACCGGGTAACTCCAACAACACAACATGTTGGGTTTTCCAAGCAATCCAATTGGCTGGGTCAAAATAACCCAGCATGTGTTCTGTCCAATATTTAATCAACGCTGGGTTACCAAAGAACCCAAACTGGGGTGTTTTTAACCCGCTCTACTCTTTCTTTCCTTCTCCACCATTTTGCCCCACATTGATTGTGAGATCTGGCTGCAGGCTGTTGCTCCTAACAGAGACTGACTGTGTCTGAAAACCAGTGTTGGGGAAGCTACTCTGAAAATATAGTTTACCGAGATACCAATTACTGTAAGAAGTTAGGCGACACTAAAGCTTCCCTTAAGAAAAAATGTAGTTTACTTAATTAACTAAAGCTACTTTGAAAAAGTTGTTCACTACATCCAAACTACTTTGTGAAAAATGATCATATTTAAATCTGAAATGTCATACAATACAAATTGCAAGAACAGATCACTCTGTAGTCAGATATTAACATTAATGTGTAATTTATCATGTTAAACACAAAAACCATGTTTCAAGTGTCATCTGAAGACGAAAAAGAAAGTAAATTCTTGCCTACTTCACCCATATTTTTTGTTGTGCACAAGACGTAGTGTGTAGTTCCAGTAGTTAGCTACACTGCTACATGGCAAAAAAGTAATGAACTTCTGAAAACACTACGAAGATTTGAATTTAGTTCAACTACCACCAGGCTACTGTAATTTAATGACTAATTGATCTACATGTAGTTCACTACTCCAACACTGCTGAAATCATTACTAGCCATCAACTCCTTGCTTCCTGGATTTGACAACAAGGACGGAGGAAGCAAGAATTTGACAGCTAGTGACATTTTCAGACACAGCCTTTGTCTGCAAACTGAACTGCAGTGGCTTGCCCTGGTTCTGTCTGCCTCATCCATCCAGCCAGTTGGTGCGTGAGGGAATGCACTCACCCTGCCTAGTCCTATTCAGATCTCAGACCACAACAGAGCACTGGAGGGGGTGTGTGTGTGTGAGAGAGAGAGAGAGAGAGAGAGAGAGAGAGGGGGGGGGGGGGGGGGTGGCCTCTTCTGAAAGGGAAGTTAAGCAGAGCTGCACGTAGCTCATGGCTGCATCTATTCGTCTCTGTTGCTAGAAGTGGCCGTTGAGAGAAAAGGTCAGGCTTTTGTCCTAATGACATTGTCCTGATTTTTATTTTACCTTTATTTATGCAGGTTTTTCTCATTGAGATAACATCTCTTTTCCAAGAGAGACCTGGTTCTCATGAAAACAAATCACCTGGAATCATACATCAGTGTTCAGTTTTATTTTGTTTACTTTGAACTGTTCTCTTCACCTGGCATCTGACAAGTGGGTGTGAGCGCATGCCGCTTAAAGAACATACAGTGCCTTCGGAATGTGTTCAGACCCCTTGAATTTTCCCACATTTTGTTAGGTTACAGCCATATTCTAAAATGTATTAAATTGTTATTTTTCCTCATCAATCTACATCTACACATAATGACAAAGCAACAAAAAAAACATGACATTTACATAAGTATTCACACCCTTTACTCAGTACTATGTTGAAGCACCTTTGGTAGTGATTACAGCCTCGAGTCTTCTTGGGTATGATGCTACAAGCTTGTCACACCTGTATTTGGGGGAGATTCTCACATTCTTCTCAGCAGATCCTCTCAAGCTCTGTCAGGTTGGATGGGGAGCATTGCTGCACAGCTATTTTCAGGTCTCTCCAGAGATGTTCGATCGGGTTCAAGTCTGGGCTCTGGCTGAGCCACTCAAGGATATTCAGAGACTTGTCCCGAAGCCACTCCTGCGTTGTCTTGGCTGTGTGCTTAGGGTTGTTGTCCTGTTGGAAGGTGAACCTTTGCCCCAGTCTACGGTCCTGAGGGCTCTGGAGCAGGTTTTCATCAAGGATCTCTCTGTAGTTTGCTCCGTTCATCTTTGCCTCAATCCTGACTAGCCTCCAAGTCCCTGCCGCTGAAAAACACCCCCACATCATGATGCTGCCACCCTCATGCTTCACCGTAGGGATGGTGCCAGGTTTCCTCCAGACGTGACGCTTGGCATTCAGGCCAAAGAGTTGAATCTTGGTTTCATCAGACCAGAGAATCTTGGAAAACTCCAAGCAGGCCTTCATGTACCTTTTACTGAGGAGTGGCTTCCGTCTGGTCACTCTACCGTAAAGGCCTGATTGGCGGAGTGTTGCAGAGATGGTTGTCCTTCTGGAAGGTTCTTCTATCTCCACAGACGAACTCTAGAGCTCTGAAAGAGAGACTATTGGGTTCTTGGTCACCTCTCTGACCAAGACCCTTCTCCCCCGATTGCTCAGTTTGGCCGGGCGTCTAGGTCTAGGAAGAGTCTTGGTGGTTCCAAACTTCATCCGTTTAAGAATGATGGAGGCCACTGGGTTCTTGGGGACCTTCAATGCTGCAGACATTATTTGGTACCCTTCCTCAGATCTGTGCCTCGACACAGTCCTTTCTCGGAGCACAACAGACAATTCCTTCGACCTTCGACCTCAACTGTGAGACCTTATATAGACAGGTGTGTGCCTTTCCAAATCATGTCCAATCAATTGAATTTACCACAGGTGGACTCCAATCAAGTTGTAGAAACATCTCAAGGATGATCAATGGAAACAGGATGCACCTGAGCTCTATTTCCAGTCTCATAGCAAAGGGTCTGAATATTTATGTAAATAAGCTATTTGTGGTTTTTATCTCAATAAATATTTTTAAAAACCTGATATTGCTTCGTCATTATTGGGTACTGTGTGTAGATTGGTGAGAATATGTATTTGTTTAATCCATTTTAGAATAAGGCTATAACCTAACAACATGTGGAAACATCAAGGGGTCTGAACACATTCCAAAGGCGCTGTACATTTACATGTTAGTCAATTAGCAGACGCTCTTATCCAGAGCAACTTAAAGGAGTAATTAGGGTTAAGTGCCTTGCTCAAGGGCACATTGACAGAGCCTTGTCGGCTCAGGAATCGGAACCAGCAACCTGTCAATTACAGACCCAACACTCAAACCACTAGGCTACCTGCCACATATAATTGTTCTGTGCTCTTTTGATTGACTGTTGTTTATAACAGTATTATCTAGTGTGACGATGGTACAGTGCATGCTGCTTAGTATGAGCACTGGTGACTAAAGTGTCTTCAGTTAGATGGAGATCTATTCAAAGAAAAGAAGCTTCTGCACACTGCCGACTTGTTGCTCCAGCACACTGTGCACTTGTTAATTTAGTGAAATCTACAGGTAAACGCCCAAATCAACATCTAAATAAAGTTTCTTAGTAGGGTGTTGGGCCACCATGAGCCACCAGAACAGATTCAATGCACCTTGGCATTCTTAGTAGGGTGTTGGGCCACCATGAGCCACCAGAACAGATTCAATGCACCTTGGCATTCTTAGTAGGGTGTTGGGCCACCATGAGCCACCAGAACAGATTCAATGCACCTTGGCATTCTTAGTAGGGTGTTGGGCCACCATGAGCCACCAGAACAGATTCAATGCACCTTGGCATTCTTAGTAGGGTGTTGGGCCACCATGAGCCACCAGAACAGATTCAATGCACCTTGGCATTCTTAGTAGGGTGTTGGGCCACCATGAGCCACCAGAACAGATTCAATGCACCTTGGCATTCTTAGTAGGGTGTTGGGCCACCATGAGCCACCAGAACAGATTCAATGCACCTTGGCATTCTTAGTAGGGTGTTGGGCCACCATGAGCCACCAGAACAGATTCAATGCACCTTGGCATTCTTAGTAGGGTGTTGGGCCACCATGAGCCACCAGAACAGATTCAATGCACCTTGGCATTCTTAGTAGGGTGTTGGGCCACCATGAGCCACCAGAACAGATTCAATGCACCTTGGCATTCTTAGTAGGGTGTTGGGCCACCATGAGCCACCAGAACAGATTCAATGCACCTTGGCATTCTTAGTAGGGTGTTGGGCCACCATGAGCCACCAGAACAGATTCAATGCACCTTGGCATTCTTAGTAGGGTGTTGGGCCACCATGAGCCACCAGAACAGATTCAATGCACCTTGGCATTCTTAGTAGGGTGTTGGGCCACCATGAGCCACCAGAACAGATTCAATGCACCTTGGCATTCTTAGTAGGGTGTTGGGCCACCATGAGCCACCAGAACAGATTCAATGCACCTTGGCATTCTTAGTAGGGTGTTGGGCCACCATGAGCCACCAGAACAGATTCAATGCACCTTGGCATTCTTAGTAGGGTGTTGGGCCACCATGAGCCACCAGAACAGATTCAATGCACCTTGGCATAGACTAGAAGTTCTAGAAGTGTCTAGAACTCTATTGGAGGGATGCGACACCAGTCTTCCACAAGAAATTATATAATTTGGTGTTTTGTTTATTTTGAAAACGCACCACTACAGAATCTCCCATATTTTGTCAATTACCTTAAGATGCCATTCTGAAAAATGAAACTAAAGTAAAACCCCCTATATGCCTAGAGGCACCAGAAATATCATTGAGCAAATTGTTTACGTGCGAGACAAGCAAATATGTGATGAAGACTGGAAATACCTTGAGGCCTTGAAAGGGGAGTACTGTACTTGACTCTTGAAGGTCAGCCACTTGTCACAGACCAATGGGGAAAGTTATGATATCAAAGTGGTGCGATAAGTTCTCTCTCCGATGACGTTGACACTCGCAACATCAACAGGGTGGGAATGAAGTGTTCTTCTACAGCTTTTGGGAGTGCTGGGCAGCTATTACTTATTATTGCAATGTGGTTTACTTAGTAACTTACTAATACTTACTATTGCAATATGGTTTATTTAGTAACTTACTATTACTTACTATTGCAATATGGTTTACTCAGTAACTTACTATTGCAATATGGTTTACTTAGTAACTTACTATTGCAATGTACAGCTCATCCTGGGGAGATATGTGAGGGAGACACTTCTCTTCTGGGGAGACACTTCATAAATAGGATGTGACTTTTTTAATGTTGAAAATATATAACATAACCCACAACATACTCTTCCTTACCAGATTACATTTGAGGTGCTTGTAAAAAAAAAACTTGAAAAAGTTGTGCAACAGCACCAAAACACAGCCAGAAATGATAACGAAGGCGTACTGTAGGATACCTGTAGGTTTGTCCTACATGTAGGGTTAGAGGTTTTTAACTGATCACATGATCTAACCAGGAAAGACTCTGGGCCCTGGCTTTAGCCCATAAATAGGACCGAGAGTTTTTTTCTGGGCAGGTCATGGGGTCAGGGAAAACTCACGGACCTTCCTGTCTGGCTCTATCTTTAGAGTGGACAGTGAACAGACCTGAACAGCAACAGGGGCACTAGAACAAAATCCAAATGGTTGACTATCCCAAGGGCAGGTTTTACTTGAAGTCACAGCTCAAAGGTGTGTACGAATCTGTTCTTGGGTTGGCAGTTCAATTAGAGCTGGATTTCAATAAACAGAAAATGATTGACACCGACCATACCGATCACTTATCACAGGCCTTTTGCTGATATCATTCATTATGATAAGTAGCCTATACTATGGGTGGCAGGTAGCCTAGTGGTTAGAGTGTTGATCCAGTAACCATGAGGTTGCTTGATCGAATCCCTGAGCTGACAAGGTAAACATCTGTCATTCTGCCCCTGAACAACGCAGTTAACCCACTGTTTGTAGGCCGTCATTGTAAATAAGAATTTGTTCTTCACTGACTTGCCTAGTTAAATAAAAAAAATACGAGAGAAATATGAAATAATTTTGCTAATATGGGACAATATACAACTATCAAACTACTAGTGGTAGTTTAAAGGATCATAAAAATTATATTTATCGTTATCGCGCCATTTCAGGCAATTTATTGCGATATGGATTTTTGTCCAGTTCTACATTGTACACATTTACCCTCCTTTCTGGCACATGAAAGCCCTCACAAAGATCTCCCTGATTTGAGGCCTGATGGCATGTGCCTGGCCATTACTCTATGCACCCGACGCCCTGGAGTCAAATATACTGTAGTTTGTGCACGGTCTCAACTCCACTTTCAATCCTCACAAGACTCCCGTCTGCCTCAGTCAGTTAGTATGAATTCATTTCAGAACATGATTGTGTCTTTCCCATGTGTTGCTTGTGGGGGAAGGTGTTATTGAGCTATGGCTCGGATTAATTTCCTTGGTATGAGCTTTGACTGTATGTGAAAGGAAGTTATGGCTTGTGGATCTAAATGTGTGTCTATGCTGGCATGCATGTTTTCTCGGTGCATACTGTACATTCAAGCTAAGGCCTTATACCAATTAAAGTGGGAAAGCTATGAGTAATTTCATCCCACATCTGGTTGGTTGGGGGAAATCATAATCAGATAAACAACAGTTTAATATTCCACCCAGGGGTGGACTGGCCATCTGGCATTTCAGGAAAATATCAGATGGGCTGGTACATTTTTTTGCCTCGTGGGCCTGTTTAATTTGGGGGTTTTGAGCAAAATGATCATTATTTGGCTAATAATGGGGAACTCGAGGAATAAAATGGCCTGGTGTGTTAAAAATGCCAGAGCCGATTTCTGGTCCCAGTCCGCCCCTGCTTCCACCCCAATGCCCAGAGAGAGGCTGCAAGATTGAGACTTATTTATAGCAAGTTGTTATGGAAACTGTATTTTGGAAACAGTCCCAGCCTACCGCTGATTCATGCACAGAGTGGAAATATACAATACAGGTCAAAGTTTGGACACACCTACTCATTCAAGGATTTTTCTTTATTTTTACTATTTCCTACATTGTAGAATAATAGTGAAGACACCAAAACCATGAAATAACACATATGGAATCATGTAGTAAGCAAAATAGTGTTAAACAAATAAAAATATATTTCAGATTTTAGATTCTTCAAAGTAGCCACCCTTTGTCGTGATGACAGCTTTGCACACTCTTGGCATTCTCTCAACCAGCTTCATGAGGTAGTCACCTGGAATGATTTTCGAACAGTCTTGAAGGAGTTCCCACGTATGCTGAGCACTTGTTGGCTGCTTTTCCTTTACTCTGCAGTCCAACTCATCCCAAACCATCTCAATTGGGTTGAGGTCGGGTGATTGTGGAGGCCAGGTCATCTGATGCAGCACTCCATCACTCTCCTTATTGGTCAAATAGCCCTTACACTGCCTGGAGGTGTGTTTTGGGTTATTGTCCTGTTGAAAAACAAATGATAGTCCCACTAAGCGCAAACCAGATGGAATGTCATATCACTGCAGAATGCTGTGGTAGCCATGCTGGTAAGTGTGCCTTGAATTCTAAATACATCACGACAGTGTCACCAGCAAAGCACCCCCACACCATCACACCTCCTCATCCATGCTTCATGGTGGGAACCACATGTGGAGATCATCCGTTCACCTACTCTGCGTCTCACAAAGGCACGGCGGTTGGAACCAAAAATCTCAAATTTGGACTTATCAGACCAAAGAACAGATTTCCACCAGTCTAATATCCATTGTTCTTGTTTGTTGGCCTAAGCAAGTCTCTTCTTATTTTTGGTGTCCTTTAGTAGTGGTTTCTTTGCAGCAATTCGACCATGAAGGCCTGATTCACGCATTTATTTTGGCAGCAATCTGAGGTGCAGTTAATTGCCGATTTCTGAGGCTGGTACCTCTAATGAATTTATAACCTCTGCAGCAGAGGTAACTCTGGGTCTTCCTTTCCTCTGGCGGTCCTCATAACAGCCAGTTTTCCCATAGCGCTCACATTTTTTTGTGAATGCCCTTGAAAAAACGTTCAAAGTTCTTGAAATTGTCCGTATTGACTGACCTTCATGTCTTAAAGTAATGATGGACTGTTGAATGGCTAGGTGTGTACAAACTTTTGACTGGTACTGTACATCAACACAAATCATCCTGAATGGCTATTTCTGAGTCTGTCATGTGTAAGGGTTACACAAGGCACCTATGTGTTCCAAGCCATTACTCATTGGCACCTACAGTGGCTTCTGAAAGTATTCACCCCCCTTGGCATTTTTCCTATTTTGTTGCCTTACAACCTGGAATTAAAATGTATTTTCTGGGGGGTTTGTATCATTTGATTTACACAACATTCTCTGATTGAGAACCATACCAGGCCAAACGCAAACACAACATAAAAAACGGAACATAGACAACCCACCCAACTCACGCCCTGACCATACTAAAACAAAGACCAATCAAAGGAACTAAGGTCAGAACGTGACAGCTTGCTTGGTGGTGCCGCTTGCTTAGGTGTTGCAGACTCTGGGGCCTTTCAGAACAAGTGTATATATATACTGAGATCATATGACAGATCATGTGACACTTAGATTGCACACAGGTGGACTTTATTAACTAATTATGTGACTTCTGAAGGTAATTGGTTGCACCAGATCTTATTTAGGGGCTTCATAGCAAAGGAGGTGAATACATATGTATTCCGTTTTTATTTTTTTACATTTTTTTGAAACATGTTTTTTTTTTTTTCACTTCAACAATTTGGACGATTTTGTGTTTGTCCATTACATGAAATCCAAATAAAAATGCATTTAAATTACATGTTGTAATGCAACAAAATAGAAAAACCACCAAGGGGGATGAATACAGGCACTGTATGTAACCCATGTGTTGCAAGCCATTACCCAAATGATGTTCTAGATAAATTATAGGTATTTAACAACTCACATGGATAGAGTAAATTCTTTCATACTGGTGTATGAGTGAACAGATTATAAAATGGATACCCCACCCCACTGCCCTTGACAATGGTCAAAGGGTACTCTAGAATGAACAAATTGTTCCAGAGCTTCCAAGGATTTTCCAAAAGAAAAGGCAGGCAGAAAAGTCAAGACGACGACATTCCAACGAAGCACCACTCCCGACCAAAATGTTTTGTTATCTGCCTCTGGCGAGATAGAGTTTTGAAGCCCATTTCCTGCTTGGACTTAGGTAAAAGAAAAAATGCTATCTCTCAGGACAGGTAAAGTTGGACAAAACAAAAAACGTATCCACACAGTCTGAGCTAGATCGAGCCACGTAAATTAAACCAACCTGATGTATTTTTTGTAGCGGACATAATTGTTTTTCTTTCTTCATTTTAGTCATACAGGTACATTTAGTATAAATACTATACTTGTACATTTAGTATAAATACTATACTTGTACATTTAGTATAAATACTATACTTGTACATTTAGTATAAATACTATACTTGTACATTTAGTATAAATACTATACTTGTACATTTAGTATAAATACTATACTTGTACATTTAGTATAAATACTATACTTGTACATTTAGTATAAATACTATACTTGTACATTTAGTATAAATACTATACTTGTACATTTAGTATAATACTATACTTGTACATTTGGTATAAATACTATACTCATACATTGGTATAAATACTATACTTGTACATTTGGTATAAATACTATACTCATACATTGGTATAAATACTATACTTGTACATTTGGTATAAATACTATACTCATACATTGGTATAAATACTGTACTTGCTAAACAGTTGTTACACAAGTTGCTACAAAATCTACTCGTGGGGCTTCTGAGCTCAAACCCAGTGATCACACACTTTTGGTAATTGCCCTGTCACTGTAGACCCAGGCTTTTTGACTTGTGTTTACTTTGACTAAACAGCATAGTGTTAAGAAGAGAAGGCTATGCTCTGGCATGAGGAGCCTATGGAGGCAGTCTGCCAACCTATCACCTGATGTTATGCAAAGCAATACTTCATTACTAGCACACTGCATGACCTCTAAGAAACGTGGCTGACTCCAATAACGTTAGGACACATCGAGATGGTTGGGTGAGATGACATTAATTCAACATTTTTATAGTGAGAGGATGATCTAGGCATGATCAATACTCATTCAGTTTGAGGCACTTGACTGAATGAGGTAGGAAATAGATCATCCATGCTCCCCTGAGTGCATCTTTTTAGAAATGGGAAAGTTTCCAAGCCATATCTGCCATCCCACATTCATCAGTGTCTCTGTGTGGCACAGTCACATTGAATAGAGCCACAGTACTCAGTGAAGCGCACACACTGGGCACTCAGTCACCCATTCACACCCATCCCTTTAGTGCTGTGCAGGCCTGAGGGCTAGAGCAGGGAGTGCTTTTAGGTTCAGGCTGGTCTACTCTCTCTCTCTCTCTGTCTGTCTTCTCTCTCTCTCTCTGTTTCTGTCTCTCTCTATTTCTCTCTGTCTCTCTCTCATTCAATTCAATTAAAGGGGCTTTATTGACATGGGAAAGATATATTTACATTGCCAAAACAAGTGAAATGGACAAACAAAAGTGAAATAAACAATAAAAAGTGAACTGTAAATATTACACTCACAGAAGTTCCAAAAGAATAAAGTAATTTCAAATGTCATATTATGTCTATATACAGTGTTGTAGCGATGTGCAAATAGTTCAAGTACAAAAGGGGAAATACATAAATATAGGTTGTATTTACAATGGTGTTTGTTCTTCACTGGCTGCACTTTTCTCGTGGCAACAGTTCACAAATCTTGCTGCTGTGATGGCACACTGTAGTATTTAACCCAATAGACATGGAGGTTTATTAGAATGTGATTTTGTTTAAAAAAATTGTGGGTCTGTGTAGTCTAAGGGAAATATGTGTCTCTAATATGGTCATACATTTGGTAGGAGGTTAGGACATGTGGCTCGGTTTCCACCTCATTTTGTGGGCAATGTGCACATAACCTGTCTTCTCTTGAGAGCCAGGTCTGCCTACGAATTTGATGTTCCTTTTGATGGCATAGAAGCCCCTTCTTGCCTTGTCTCCCAGATCGTTCACAGCTTTGTGGAAGTTAACTGTGGCGCTTATGTTTAGGCCATGGTATGTATCGTTTTTTATGTGCTCTGGGGAAACGTTGTCTAGATGGAATTTGTATTTGTGGTCCTAGTAACTGGACCCTTTTTGGAACCCCATTATTTTGGTCTTACTGAGATTTACTGTCAGGGCCCAGGTCTGGCATGGCCCAGGTCTGTCAGGGCCCAGGACAGACAGTATCTGTGCAGAAGATCTAGGTGCTGCTGTAGGCCCTCCTTGGTTGGGGACAGAAGCACCAGATCATCAGCAAACAGTAGACATTTGACGTCAGATTCTAGTAGGGTGAGGCCGGGTGCTGCAGACTGTTCTAGTTCCCTCGCCAAGTCGATGATATATATGTGGAAGAGGGTGGGGCTTAAGCTGCATCCCTCTCACCCCACAGCCTTGTGGAAATAATTGTTCACGTTTTTTTTGCCAATTTTAACCGCATACTTGCTGTTTGTTTACATGGATTTTATAATGTCGTATGTTTTTCCCCCAACACCACTTTCCATCAATTTGTATAGCAGGCCCTCATGCCATTTTGAGTCAAAAGCTTTTTTTAAGCCAACAAAGCATGAGAAGACTTTGCCTTTGTTTTGGTTTGTCAATTGGGGTGTGCAGGGTGAATACATGGTCTGTTGTACGGTAATTTGGTAAAAAGCCAATTTTACATTTGCTCAGTACATTGTTTTCAATGACGAAATGTACGAGTCTGCTGTTAATTATCATGCAGAGGATTTTCCCAAGGTTGCTGTTGACACATATCCCACGGTAGTTATTAGAGTCAAATTTGTCTTCACTTTTGTGGATTGGGGTGATCAGTCCTTGGTTCCAAATATTGGGGAAGATGCCAGGATGATGTTAAAGAGTTTAAGTATAGCCAATTGCAATTTGTGGTCTGTATAATTTATCATTTCATGTAGGATACCGTCAACACCACAGGCCTTTTTGGGTTTGAAGGGTTTGTATTTTGTCCTGTAGTTCATTCAACGTAATTGGAGAATCCATTTGGTTCTGGTAGTCTTTTTATAGCTGATTCTAAGATTTGTAATTGATCATGTATATATTTTTGCTGTTTGATATTTGTTAGAGAGCCAAAAAGATTGGGGAAGTGGTTTATCCATACATCTCCGTTTTGGATAGATAACTCTTCGTATTGTTTATTTTTTTTGTGTTCCAATATTCCAAGAAGTGATTAGATTCTATGGATTCTTCAATTACATTGAGCGGATTTCTGACGTGCTGTTCCTTCTTTTTCCGTAGTGATTTCTGTATTGTTTTAGTGATTCATCATAGTGAAGGCGTAGACAGTGCCTGTATTCATCCCCTGTCACGTTCTGACCTTAGTTCCTTTGTTTTGTCATTTGTTTTAGTATGGTCAGGGCGTGAGTTGGGTGGGTTGTCTATGTTAGTTTGTCTATGATTTTCTATTTCTGTGTTTGGCCTGGTATGGTTCTCAATCAGAGGCAGCTGTCAATCGTTGTCCCTGATTGAGAACCATATTTAGGTAGCCTATTTTCCATTGTGTTTTGTGGGTGGTTGTTTCCTGTTTAGTGTTTTTGTTTCACCTTTCAGGACTGTTTGTTTGTCGTTTTGTCTAGTGTTGCATATTTCATTAAATAATATGAACACTTACCACGCTGCACCTTGGTCCTCCTCTCCTTCCCCAGACAACAAGCGTTACATTCTCCTGCCAAGTTTACACCTTCACAGTGAAATGTTTTGTCCAGGAAGTTGTCTAAAAGGGATTGAAATTGTTGTTGCCTAATTGTTTTTGGTAGGTTTCTACACTACTTTCCTTCCATCTATAGCATTTCTTAATAGTGTGCAGTTCCTTTGGCTTTGATGCCTCATGATTGAGTATTGCTCTGTCCAGGTAGACTGTGATTTTGCTGTGATATGATAGGGGTGTCATTGGGCTGACTGTGAATGCTCTGAGAGACTCTGGGTTGAGGTCAGTGATAAAGTAATCTACAGTACACCTGCCAAGGGATGAGCTGTAGGTGTACCTACCATAGGAGTCTCCTCAAAGCCTACCATTGACTATGTACAGACCAAGTGTGCAACAGAGCTACAGCAGTTGTGACCCATTTTTGTTGTTTTGTCATAGTTGTGTCTAGGGGGGCATAGTTGGGAGGGAATGCTGTCACCTCCAGGTAGGTGTTTGTCCCCCTGTGTCCTGGGAGTGTCAGGTCCTTGTCCAGTTCTGGCATTTAGGACGCCACAGACTAGTACATGTCCCGTGGCCTGGAAATGGTTGATCTCCCCCTCTAGGATGGAGAAGCTGTCATCATTAAAGTATGGGGATTCTATTGGGGGGCTATAGGTAGCACACATGAGGACATTTGTCTCTGTTGAGATAATTTCTTAATTTCTAGCCAGATGTAAAATGTTCCTGTTTTAACAAATTTAATAGAGTGGGTTAGGTCTGCTCTATACCAAATTAGCATACCCCCTGAGTCTCTTCCCTGTTTCACACCTGGTAGTTTGGTGGATAAGACTACCAGCTCTCTGTAACCTAGAGGGCAACCAGTGGATCTGTCTCAAAGGGGCATAGGTCTGATCTGGAGGGGCCTATATAGGGTGAGCCCAGGGTTTGTTTAGGTTGGTCTCAGCTGGTGAAGCTGTGGACTGGGTGTAGGTCCTCTTGGCGAGGGTTCTCTCAGTGCAGGTCCTTTAGAAGTGGGTCTTGCAGGTCTGGGAGGGTTTCTCGCTGGTCTGGGCATGTTGTCCATTGCTCTGTTGCTCCTGTGTGAGGTGCTGGGGCTGCGGTTATGGGTGACTTCCTTCAGGGTCGCGGCAATAGTTGGGATTGCTGCCTTGTAGAGGTGGACCTGGTCGTAAAGGCTGTTCAAGTCCAGGGTGGAGTGGTGGGCCAGGTAGACATTAGGTTTTGAGGCACAGTCCCGGGAAATGCTTGCGTTCACCTGCTGTATGGTGGTAAGGTGAATGTATTTTCATGGTAGCAAGGTGGAGATAATCACTTGTGCGTTGGGGAAAGTGGAAGAAGCTTTTTCAATCACTCCCTTGAGTGCTGTGTCCACCCGTTCCTGCTGGGCCCTCAGGTCATGAATTATAATGTGGGTGGGGGAACCTAATCTGTCCCCTGACAACAGCTCCAGGGCATGCCTAGGGGTGGGGATTGTCAGGAGAGCTATCGGGGTAGCTGACAGGGAGGCTGTAAGGAAGGGGTGGGGTCCTGTGTTGTCTGTCCCATTGTGGTGCTGAGGTTGTGGTCTGGGTCTGAGGTGTTCTGTTCTGCTGGCTTCTCTGAGGGAGTGTCCTGCTCTCTGTCACATCTCAGCTTCCTCACCTCCTCCTTCAGTCCTGTTATCTGTGAAATGTGTTTCTCTCCCTCCTCCTTCACTGCATTTAGCTGTGCCATGTGTTCCGACTGCAGACGACTATCCTCGTCTGCAGGACAGTTTGTAGAGGTGTGATCAGACTCACTCAGGACGGAGGAGTCGTCACCGAGAGAGAGCTTTTCCTGCTGTGCTCTCTCTTTGATCCCGTAAAAGTCCTGCTGGAAGTTTCATGAGGATTCCCTGCACCATTACTGTCCCAGACTTGTACAGGTTGTTTCAATTTCCTCAATGTCTTGTATTCTGAGTTTCCACCCTGGAGCAATACTCTCTCTCTCTCGACATAGGGGTAGTGTGCTCTTATAGCACTGTGCCATGCCAGGGGATGGTCTGTGTGGAAAATGAAGTTGCTTATGTGCCCTATTTGTAGCAGTCAGCAAATAGTGTCTCTGGATTGACCATGAGTAGCTTATTTTTGTACTTATTCTGTGTAGTGTTCTTTTTAATGTCCAACTAGTACTGTACTATGATGACATCTGTACAGGGATACGGCATGGCACAGGAGGCTTCAAAGGCCTCTGCATTTGGATGGGGGAGACTTTGAAACTGCTGCCATTGTTAGGCTCATGAGTTTTCACACATCTCACTTTTCAGTGCTAATTGAAGTTGCAGCCAGGTCTGTTCTGTCCTAGCAGATTGGTAGCTTAGTAGACTTATTTTTAAATGTAACCTTTATTTAACTAGGAAAGTCAGTTAAGAACAAATTCTTATTTACAATGACGGCCTACACCGGACGGTGCTGGGCCTATTGTGCGCCGCCTTATGGGACTCCTAATCCCGCCCGGATGTTATACAGCCTGGATTTGAATCAAGTACTATAGTGGCACCTCTTGCACTGATATGCATCGCCTTAGACCGCTGCACCACTCGGGAGCCGAGGATTTATTAAGCTCTATAATACAAAATTACCTAGAGATTATTGTATTTTACTTTTTGGCTTCAGAAGTATGTTCAGACTGAACATTACTCACTCAGTTTTGTGTTGGATGGTATTTCCAGGTTTACGATGTGTTTCTTCTGCAGGTTCTGGTTTGTTAGAAGTTTTTTCTTGATAGTCATTGGTAGTAAGAATCCTTTCAGGTAATTTTGTCCAAAATCAAGGTATTAGGTATGGAATTTTGATTTGGTTTGTCCTTGTGAAAAAAATCTAAGTTTATCTACATTCATCCAACTATAATTCCTTTTTTTTTCAGAATAACTCAGGAGCCCATGAGCTCATGGTCCATGCCCACCCCCCTACTCTCTCTCTCTCTCTCTCTCTCTCTGTCTCTCTCCCTCTCTCTCTCTCTCTGTCTCTCTCTCTCTCTCTCTCTGTCTCTCTCTCTGTCTCTCTCTCTCTCTCTCTCTCTCTCTCTCTCTCTCTCTCTCTCTCTCTCTCTCTCTCTCTCTCTCTCTCGCCCTCTCTCTCTCTCTCTCTGTGTATTTCTATCTATGTGTATTTCTCTTTCTTCGTCTCTCTCAGATTCTGTCTCACCAAATGATTCTGCTGTTATGGGTTTAAGAGTGTAGAGAGTTGGGTTATGGCAAAACAACAAAGGAGGCTTGCTTTTCACCTCAGCCTTTATGCCCACAAGCTACAAAACGTCTGCAGAAAAGAGGGAATTAAAAAATAGACATATTCACACCCTTAATGATGCACTCAAACTTTTGTGTAGTTTCAGTCAGTCGTTTTGAAAGTGGTGCTCACGAGCCAAAACTGGTCCCGTTGTTGGTATATTACGTCATCCAGTTGTGTACTACGTTATCACTTCCTGTGATATTCATAACAGAATTTTTCAGTTCCTGTGATATGTTGCGAATCCAATTCATGCAATATGTTACATATTTCTTGCGCTTCATATCCCGGAAAGTACCTTTAACTCAGGTAAAAATAAGGTGAATACTATACTGGGCTGTCATCTCCATGCAGACAATCTCCACTGAGTCACAAATTGGTGATATATCCTGTTTATCCCACATCCAGTGCTCTCCTGCCCTCCCTCCCTCCCCCTGATTCTCGATCTGGCCCAGTTTTAGAAGCTGTTATCCTGCCTGACCTTGCCATCTACTCAGTCGCTGTGTGTTTGCTTAAACAGGAAGCTCCTGTTCTGCACGCCACTGGTGGACATATGAACAACACTGTGGTGACGTGGAAACAATCTTGGTGCACCCAGTTATTGCCCAGTGGCACCTTTTCATTTGATAGCTCTTATGGTATGCAATGTATATCTGTTATAGGTTAGCTAAGGGTTAGCTTGTGATATGACGAAAACATAGGTCTACATGTCATAGTCTCTGTGGGCTACTATTACTACCCAGGACACATGTTACATTAAACTGTTTATCATTAAAGGTCATGTCAGAATAGAGCTGACCTATGATATGTCCTGCAACAGGCAGCTACGTTAATTTAGCACTCAGTGTATGTGTACTGTTTGTGGAATATAAAATGATGTCAAAACAGATAGACCTTTCTAGGCACAGGGATAAAACCCTATTTCCTTACATAACCTTGTCTTCATTCTTGACCTAATTGGGGCTTGGAAGTGCTCTTAAAAACCTTGGTGGAATGCAGAAGAACTCCCTATGGATGCAAATGAGAGCTCATTGAATTAAACAGGCTATGTCTTTGGCTTTTGGTGTCAAAGCAATTTAGTGCTTCTATGGGCTTGATAAGCTGACAAAACTTCCCTTTTGGAAAGACGGGTTGTCTGGCAATGACACACATGGGCTTCCCATTATAAACCGTTCTCCATTGTGTTTTAATTTCCTCCCATTACGTCCAATTTGGTGGTTTAAAAATGACTGGTTCAACATTCTACTTTGGCTTTGTGTTGAAGGTCTGTGTTTCTGACTGCTCCACAGACAGGAGTTGGAACACAACCTATCGTACTGTAGGTGTGGTTAGTAAAGTATGATTCACAAACATGTTTACAGCTGGTAGGTGTGACACTCTGTTTGGTTTGCTTTCTATTCAACAAATGGGGACTATTTCAAACAAACAATATCTAATTGTAATAATAATGCTCTTACATCAACTGATTTTTCAGCTAGTCGGCTCAGGGATTCAAACCAGCAACCTTTCGGTTACTGGCCCAATGTTCTAACCGCTATGCTACCTTTTGTTATCTGTGTAATAAAAAGGACATCATTCCTGGTTGCTAAAATTAAAATAGTTTGCCTAATTTCAGTTTATGTGACAAAAAAAGAAAGAATAGTTTACAGTATCATTGTACCATTTAAACCAACATGAAATATATTTTCCATAACCAGAAATATTGTATTTTCAGCTGTTTGAAGATGGTGTTCAAAAGTAAAAGACACAAAAACTAAACTTAAGAGCAGAAAGCATAGAAATAGTGCACATAGATCCACCTCTTCTAACATGTGCGTTCAATGAGAATGACAGATCCATAACTCACATTTCTATGTGGATTTGGCCGGGTCGCCCAAAAAGTGACATATTACGGCTTTAAATAAGGGTGGCGTTTGGGATCCACCCTCTCCCTTTGTCTTCACGTTTATTGTCATACACACCTCTGTTGACCTTTAAGCTATGCCAGAACCATCCATGCCTGGGTAAACTCAGTCAACAGTTCAGGATGTCTTGATACACTCCATTCTCTGGTCTATAAGCAGACTTCAGATCAGGTGCACAGCTGCATGGTTGGAATTATTCCCAATCAAAGATCAACAGCCTAGCAACATATAAAGTGTGAATACTTCCCTTCTGAGAGGGATTTTACACCCACAGTTCAATCCGCTTCAGGTCATGCAGCTTTCTCCTCTCCCCCACTGCCTTCAGGCAAGGACAGCAGAGTAGCTTACTGCCCTTCAGGAAGACCCTAAGGCCAGTTTTCCTCATTGCACAAGGGCTCAAGATAGGGAAAGACACAGCAAAGAATACGACAGGTTTGGATGATCAGTTCTACTGCATATTCATCTTTTAGAATAGCTTTTTAACCATCCCTCCATCCATCCATCCACCCATCCATTATGGTAAATGTAAAGTTATAAAGTAAAGAATATGAGAGAATGAAGAGTGGTGTTCTTTGATGAAATAGGTTTACAGATGGAAGTATGCAGGGGAGGAAGGGGTGGAGGGATATAGGGAAGGAGTGATGGGGGTATGGGGTAGAATAGTTATGCCCCAATGTTTTCATTACCGGAAAATCCTGGGAGGATTTGGTTAGACTTGAGTGGAGCGTGCCGTTATGCTGAGGCGAAATAAGTGAAGTCTTTGAAAATATGTTTTCAATTTCCCCCTGTTTTAAAGGAATCCCTGTTATCTCTGTGCCAAAGCTCAAGGCTCTGTCCAGAGAATATTCAGACACACCTTACTATCGATATGAAATTACTGTAGCTATCTTATGATAATTCCTCAATTAAAGTTTGACCACTTGAACTGGGTCAAGATTAGCGTGTATATCAAACTCGGATTTGAAAGTCCAGAAGATAAATCCACTATACAGGGATGAGGGTCTTAAGGGTTCGTATAATAGTAATTTAAAATGGGTATAAGAGGCATTTTCATTGAAACAGGCTTGCGTATGTTAGCTTAGATACATTTTGAGTTGATGAGTTGAAGATTGTAATCTTTTCTTGAACAGGCTATATGTTGATAGTAGTATTCGGAGCAAATATGGCAGGCCTATGCAGTTACAGTGCCTTTGGAAAGTATTCAGACCCCTTCGCTTTTTCCACATTTTGTTGCGTTACAGCCTTACTCTAAAATGTATGAAATAAAACATTTTCCTCATCAATCTACACACAATACCCCATAATGACAGGTTAAAAAAAAATTGTGCTAATTTATTAAAAATAATAACAGAAATACCTTCACATAAGTATTCAGACCCTTTGCTGTGAGACTCGACATTGAGCTCAGATGTCACGCCTTGGTCTTAGTATTTTTTCTTTAATTATTTGTTCAGGCCAGGGTGTGACATGGGTTTGTGTGTTGTGTTTCATATTGGGGTTTGTAGTATTTGGGATCGCGGCTGATTAGGGGTGTTGTATAGGCTTGGCTGCCTGAGGCGGTTCTCAATCAGCAGTCAGGTGCTTCTCGTTGCCTCTGATTGGGAACCGTATTTAGGTAGCCTGAGTTCGCTTTGTCTTTCGTGGGTGATTGTTCCTGTCTCTGTGTAGTGTTCACCAGATAGGCTGTAATAGGTTTCACGTTCCGTTTGTTGTTTTCGTATTTATTTAGTTATTTCATGTATCGCCGTTTTCTTTATTAAAGATCATGATTAACCACCACGCATTTCGGTCCGACTCTCTTTCGACAAACGAAGAACGCCGTTACATCAGATTCCTCCTGTTTCCATTCTACAACTTGATTGGAGTCCACCTGTGGTAAATTCATTTGATTGGACATGATTCGGAAAGGCACACACCTGTCTATATAAGGTCTCACAGTTGACAGTGCATGTCAGAGCAAAAACCAAGCCATGAGGTCGAAGGAATTGTCTGTCAAAAATCTGCAATACTGAAGGTCTCCAAGAACACAGTGGCCTCCACATTCTTAAATAGAAGAAGTTTGGAATCACTGCCAAAGGTACTTCAACAAAGTACTGAGTAAAGGGTCTGAATACTTATGTAAATGTGATATTTCAGTTTTTTGCTTTGTCATTATGGGGTATTGTGTGTAGATTGACGAGGGGGGGAAACGATTTAATCCATTTTAGAATAAGGCTGTAATGTAACAAAATGTAGAAAGTCAAGGGGTCTGAATACTTTCAGAATACACTGTATATCACAGGGGGGAAATAAATATATAAGGCTTTCGTCTAGGGTAACATATCCCTATATACAGTACATATGAAGACCGATGGCTTATTTTAAGCCGGGCTTATGCTAGATGGGGCCTTGTGATTTACAATGTAATGACATGGCTGTGAATCTGGAAAGAGAGGGTGAAATGTCAGTTGAATACAATCCAGTCAAATGTTTATAATTCAGAAGACTGTGTCCTAGTTACAGTACGTTACTTAAGTTGTAGAACGTACTAAGTATGCCTCAGTTTTTTTCCTGGCCATTTTACTTCAGACATGAGAAATCCCAGCTATGAGGAGAAACCTCTGCCTGTGGCCCTTCAGTCTCCATGTTTGAGCCTGGGACATCATTATGGTCAGTGAGATCAGCACGCTATAAATAGAGGGAAGAACAGTGTCCCTGAGGAATGATATAATCCCCATGTTTGCTCTACTCCGGTCCTCACCGGCCACTCTGATGTGAATTTGCGACACATGCTCTGAAGCATATCCACCACAATCCCTGTCCATCGGTTTCAAAACACAAGCAAAACATGGCCATGTGGAAGGAAGGATATGAGGCGATGCCATTGCCATACAACAGTGTTTGAGAAAAGGATTGTTTTTCTCCAACTGTGAAGAACTCATGTTACTTAATAATACTCTTTTGGGACGGCAGGTAGCGTAGCAGTTAAGAGCATTGGGCCAGTAACCGAGCCGACTAGGTGAAAAATCTGTCAATGTGCCCTTGAGCAAGGCACTTAACCCTAACTGTTCCTGTACGTCGCTCTGGATAAGAGCGTCTGCTAAATGTCTAAAATGTCAATATAAAATGAGAACTCATATGACTGCTTTGCTCAAGGAAATACACTTTCTCAGTACTTCCACGTTCATTGAACATGTGCCTTGCCAATTAGAAAGTGCAGTCATGCCACTCTGAAAGCAACAGGTATGTGCAATACAATAGACATTTCTGACTCATTGTGAGAACTCATTCTAGCCGAAGTCAACGTTGACTAAGCCATTTTTCACTCACTCCTTTTCATGTTTCTCACCTGTATATTCGCAGGGCGTGTTGACATTAATGCTCGTGGCATGTCGATGTGAAATCAAACCTCACTCTCATTGTTGACATGACAGGCTGGCCTTAGATGACTGTCTCAAGCACTCCTGTCTCCTTTATTCCCTTTAAGCAATAAAACGGCATTCTTTCTCAAGAGCTCTGTGACTCTTTCTGCGTGGTTTACATCATACTGTTTGTTTACTTTCTATTTCCTCGTGCCATTTCGACATTCCAGGGTCCCAGTGGAGTAGACAGATATCACGTAGCCCTGTGAGGGTTCAAGAGGTTGGATGTGTTCTGATAGAGTGGGGGAGGGGGATGTTCCTAATGTTTGGTATACTCAGAGGATATATTTATATTCAAGACTGATATTGTTCATTCTGATATTTCTTACTTTCTTGTTTGTTTTTGGACTTTTTGGATTATGTGTGTATTGTTATTGTATTGCTAGATATTACTGCACTGCTGGAGCTAGGAACATAACAATTTTGCTGCACCTGCAATAACATCTGCAAATCTGTTGACCCAACCAATAAACTTGTATTTGATTTATCATGGTAAACTGCATAAAATAATATCAAACACTCATACAATAACTTCATGTACAGTGTATCTTCTTCACCCTTTCTCTTCGTATAACAATGGCTCTCTGTACAATTACGAGCAGCTACAGTATAGTGCCTCCAGAAAGAATTCACAGCCCTGGAATATTTCCACATTTTGTTGTGTTACAGTCTGAATACAAAAATATGAAATAGAGATTCTGTGTCACTGGCCTAAACACAATACCCCATAATGTAAAAATATAATTATGTTTTTATACATTTGTACAAATTCATAAAAAATGGAATAGCTGAAAAGTCTTTAGTCAATAACTATTCAGCCAATTTGTTATGGCAAGCCTAAATAAATTCAGGAGTAAAAATGTGCTTAACAAGTCCCATAATAAGTTACATGGACACCTCATGACTACCTCATCTCTGTACACCTAAGGTCCCAGAGACTTTCAAACACAGATTCAACCACAAAGACCAAGGAAGTTTCCCAATGCCTCGCAAAGAAGGGCACCAATTGGTAGATGGGTAAAAAAAACAAAAAAACATTCAATATCCTTTTGAGCATGGTGAAGTTATTAATTTACACTTTGGATGGTGTCTCAATACACCCAGTCACTACAAAGACACAGTTACTGGAGAGGAAGGAAACCAGTCAGGTATTTCACCATGAGTCCAATGGTGATTTTAAAACAGTTACAGAGTTGAATATCTGTGATAGGAGAAAACTGAGGATGGATCAACAATATTGTAGTTATTCCACAATACGAACCTAAATGACAGAGTGAAAAGAAGGAAGCCTGTATAGAATAAAAAATATTCCAAAACATGTATCCTGTTTGCAATAAGGCACTAAAGTAAAACTATATAAATAATGTGGCAAAGAAAATAATTGTATTTCCTGAATACAAAGCGTTATGTTTGGGGGCAAATCCAACACATCACTGAGTACCACTCTTCATTATTTTCAAGCATTGTGGTGACTGCATCATGTTATGGGTATTGAAAAAGAGAGCCACCAACTGGTGATGGACTTCGATAGAGGTGCCGGTTTAGATTGTAAGTGCAACTGACCTAGCGTCCCGGTAAGAGGACTGAAATGACCAGTAGGAGAACACACATTTATTGCCACACAAGACGGGCACACACACATAGCAAACAGGAAGAAGGATGGACTACTGGAAGAGTTGTAATAAGTGGCTCCAAACCTGGGCTCCAAAATGCAACTGAAGAGTTCAAAGATTATGTTGGGGGTTCTCCTGCCCCTGGCTAGGCCACTGATTGGCTAGCAAGGTATGTGTCACATGACACAGGTCAGGAGAGAGTTGCCCCTAGCAACAGAGTTTCCAAGGGCCAGAGGTGTGAAACCGGAGGATGGTAGCCTCTGCTGGGCTGGAGAGTTTCTCTCTAAAGTTTGTGCCTCTTTGTCCCAGGGCCAGAGAGAGGGTTTGAAAGAGGTTTAACAGGTATGCTTATTTAACAGGTATGCTTGTCATCAGCAAGGACTAGGGAGTAATAGAGCTAAGCACAGGCAGAATCCTAGAGGAAACCATGGTTCAGTCTGCTTTCCAACACACTCTGGGATACAAATTCACCTTTCAGCAGGACAATAACTTTAAACACAAAGCAAAATCTGGGGTTGCTTACCAAGACAACATTGAATGTTCCTGAGTGGCCTAGTTACAGTTTTGACTTAAATCAACTTGAAAATCTATGGAAAAACTTTAAAATGGCTCTCTAGCAATGATCAAAAACTTGACAGAGATTGAAGAATGTTAAAAATAATAATGTGCAAATGTTGCACAATCCAGGTGTGCAAAGCTCTTATAGAACTACCCAGAAAGACTCACAGCTGTAATCGCTGCCAAAGGTGATTCTAACATGTATTGACTCAGGAGTGTGAATACTTACGTATGTAAATTTGGTATTTCTGAACTTAATTTTCAATAAATTTGCAAAAAATAGGTTTTTGGGTGATAAAAATAAATCTATGTAGGCTGTAACACAACAAAATGTGGAATAATTCAAGGGGTATGAATACTTTCTCTAGACACTGTAGCCCAAGACTCTGACTAATGTGAGTGACAGTTGACATTTAGATTATTCTTCCACCATGCCAGGCAGCTGAGGCATGCGCCAAGAATAATATGCAAGTAAGTAACAAAGAAACCTCAGAGAAAAGCTCAAATTTAAAATGTTACAGAGCTTAGAATATTGAAAATGATTTTATAAGTGGATAACATTCGTTATTGTGTGCTGTGCTCTATGAATCTCTAGTGATGTCTACCAAACTTGATTATCATCTTTAAAACCCTTAAATATGTCATTACATTCTACATGAGGGCTTGACAGGACGAAATAGGAGACGAGGTCGTAAACATTATCTGGTCACAGCGTGTGACATTAAGACAAAGTATGTGTTACACAATGAGTTTCCACCTCTACCGTACAGTAAAGGAGTATCTTGGAGATGTGGCCCATTCACCAGTCCATGTCACCAATATCAACTAGTAACAGAGTTGGCCCATTAAGTAATGGACATTACAACAGTCACTCAGATGCATTTGACTATTGATCAGGAGTTACTCTGCAATGTTTCACCTATGGGGTAGTGTCTGGTATTTTGGGGTTGCCTGGCGTTATTAGTAGGACATATTAGTAGGACACATTCTCAGCCGTTGTTTTGTAAATCAGAACTCTGTCTCAAATGAACGTTCTGCTGTGGACAACTTGATAATGAAGAGATAATGAAATGGAATTTTAATCATGTGTTTGTCTGCCAATATGCCATGTCTCGTTAGACACGGCTACAATGCTTTCACATCAGAGTGGAGTGTATCAAAACCACATGAAGTAAATCCTAATACTAAGAAGGAAGAGTGTGGGAGAGGGCAAGTGTTTCTTTCCAAGGTGATGAAATGGCTGACACATTGCACTGTGACGTGTACTAATGAAATGGCCTAGTGAAATAACAGAAAATCCTACCTTTGTAAGGAAAGGCTATGTCTACACAAGACTGGTATTTGACTGATCAGCATAATTCCATAGACTTGAGAGGAATTCTTTCATTTGACCTCTACCAGAAATGATATGCAATCATTTCAGTTGACAAAGACTCCAGTAAGAATTAATTAAGACAGACCATTCGATTGAAATAGTCCCTGACAAATTAACAATTTTCACTGCAATGAGCAAAAGGGAAATGACTCAAATATGTCAGTAAACAATGATGAAACATCCTGTTTCTCAAGACCCCGGTTACAAACACAGATCTTACTTTGGCTTCAATGTTCAAGCTGATAGTATCAATACTGAGTGGGGGATTTTCTAAAAATAGAGAACCACTGACAACTCCAAATACTATGTCCAGCTGAAAGGCACCTGTTACCGTGTCTGGAAATATTTTGAATTGTAATGGAATTCAAATTGATGTGTCATTATAACACCATAAAGTCTGGAAACATTACTCTCCATATCAACTCATTCAACTCATCTGATGAGTAACCAAAGTTAACACACATCTGTCAGGCTATTGGGCTCATTCACATGGAGCGAATAGCAGAGGAGCCATTCTGGGATGCTGGCTAAGGTGAGGCGTTGGCAGTGTAAAGGGGTCTATTGGTATGAATGAGTAGGAGTAATATAACGTGTCTAAAAGTAGTGACTGGACAGGGTTTATCGCCCACAGCTGCTGTCTGACATACCTGACCTTTTGACCTGCAGAAAGGTGAAACGATCCATGGACTCTTGGCTTGGTTGCTGCAAATCTTGCATTTCTACTTATAGTAGATTATTATGAGCATGTTATGAGAAAGTTGATGGATTACCTAAGAAAATGCAGTATTATCGTAATTTATTATCTATTTACTATAATATATGAACTGTAGCATTAACATAAACATCACAGTAGTAGGATAGTGGTACTCATGTTTGGGCTACTCTGATAAGAAAAAGTGTTAAATGCTGTTTTTAAAACTGCTTTTGGGATACCCAGGAAACCCAGTAGTTGTTTTTCTGTGTTCAGTGGCCTATGAGGATGATTGCTCTAGAACAGAGGAGGTATTTTTAGTTAGTCAGTCAGTCTGTTTTATCCAGCCATCCCTAGGACTGTAAGGCATCATGGGAATCAGACTCAGACAGTAAAGCACAGCAGTGGGTCGCTGTTCTTTACCCAAGACCCCTAAATAAAATGTCAACAGAGCTCACTGGACCATGCTGTTTATGTCCAGCAGTAATTCATTTCAGGATCCTATTATTTGCAGGGTAGGCTTTGCCAAATCCAACAATGTTTTTGTGCTCTATTGATCTGAACTGAAATAGTCATATTTGGTGTGTGATATTTGGTGTGTGATATCTGTTCACGTGCTGATCGATGCATGAATGTGTTGGGTGTATTGACCCTCGAGCACTGACCATCAGAACAAGACCACACCAAAAATAAATGATAAGCCTCAGCCAGGGGACAGACTATCAAGAAAATGCTTCTTAGTTACTTTAATCAGGAGATCTACAGTTGCTCCTTGTTTTAATCAATCTAAACCTGAGCCACAGACTCGCTCAATTCACCTCTGACCTTCAAAACAGCAAACACAGAAGCCTCCTCACCCTACCTATCCGGGAGAGTTATTTCCCTTCATCTCTGTGACTCAACAGAATGCTCACTTTTCTACACTTTGATTAATGTCAAGTCAAACATGCCAAGTTACTCCAGGTCAGTGCATCCTGAAGAAAACAGAATACCTCAACAGCTTTGTGGGCAAACGACTAGCAGGCAGTCCTAAATGTTTGCACACACCGTCTGTGATGTTCTGAGCTTCTCTCTGTCTCTAATAATATCACCGACCAGTCTGGACCCGTCTAGTGTATGCTCAAACATCTGGCAGCTCATCACATCTTGGTTAATGAGGCATCTGTCTGTCCAGTGCTGTCCATGAACCTACCCTGCATAGCTATTTGTCTCTTCAGGATTCTTCAATTCAAGTGAGGCTCTCTGCGAGCCGTGCGTCACTGGAAACATAGTGTACCATCGAGGCATGGACCAGACCCTGACCTACTGCTCTCAGCTATGGTGACCACATTTATGATGCATCCATTTAGAGACAGTCATGTTTGTGTTCGTTCTAAATTCTCTTAACTCCTTGTTTGAATGGGTCACCCCTGTATATATGAACTTTGTTATGAGTCACACCACTTTAATAATTTGTTCACCGTTTAGTCACAAAATGTAATTAAGGGCTCTATATCAATCAGATCCGCTTTAGCCGACATCCGCATAGCAGTTGTTTTGGCGGTGTCGGAGGTGGAACTGCATTAGAATTGTCAAATCCGCAAGAAGCTTTTGGCATATCTAAAGCGGACCATGCCATTGGCTGCACGGAG
The DNA here is from genome assembly GCF_002021735.2 of Oncorhynchus kisutch. Lineage (NCBI taxonomy): Eukaryota > Metazoa > Chordata > Actinopteri > Salmoniformes > Salmonidae > Oncorhynchus > Oncorhynchus kisutch. The sequence goes on from NC_034193.2 coordinate 14,802,089, forward strand.
TTGCATTACGAGAACTCCCACGCAGCCTTGTTTACAAGTTTGAACACTGGAATGGTAGATGCCGTCTTGACCTCAATTAAGCTGATAGAAATCCTCTTTTATTTAATTGAATGATTTTACATTTGAGCATCATTATTTCTATATAGCCTACACTTCCTCATTCTAAACTTCTAACGAGAGTGGGACAGGTGTGGCTTCGTGACAATGATCAAGAGCAGCTACTCACCAATTTGACAGCTCCAATGCAGTTACACCTCCGACATCGCCGAAACATCAGGCATGCTGGTTTTGGCTATCGCCGGTTAATGCTTGATCTGATTGAATCTAGGTCTAAGGAGGTTGTACTTGAGCTTAGACAATGGTATTGCATGAGAAGGGGATGCCAGCCGGGTAATTCCTCTTAGAAAATATATTCGTTAACCTAAAATCCAGATTGAAAAGTCAAGAGTCTTTCACACTATAAACATTAGATTTTATTTCTGAAAGGAACAGAGAAAACAGTAAACCATTTCACACACAGAGACCCTTCCTTGCAGTAGAAAAAGATGCTGGCGGTTAGACACCATGGCTCGTGTCATAGCCCTTTGCATTCTGCCTCATGCTTATTTACACTTGAACAAACAAAGCAGCTGACAATGTTCACCACTTCCTGGTAAACTCTGAAGCCTCAGTCCCAAGGCAGAGCCCTCTAACACTGACCTATTTTCCATTCATTTCCCTTTTAAACACTTCCCTTACTTAGTCGTACATTCCTTAAATAACATCCCCACTCTCCTCATTCTCTTTCCCCTATTTCCCATAGGAGCATTCACATACCACGGGTTTATGAAACACATTGAAGATAGAAAAGCACTTACATACAGTAGCAGCAAACATTAAGAGGTTAGGAAGAGCATATAAAATGGGTTTGCATGTAAAGGCTTTTCAAAAATACAATGGACGTATGAAATGCTTTGTGCAAAACAAAGGTAGGTGCTCCATTTAGGCCTACACCTAATTGATAATATGCTGGGGTATAGTCATGCATATTTACCTGTATTGCTTTTCTTTTTTGTTTACCTGAAAGTCTTCACTCAAACAGTGCCATGAAACACTGAAGCAACTTCAATATGAAGTTCGTCATGCTGTACCAAATTATTCCACTTTCAACGTCTCATTCTTTCACATTCTCACATTTAAAAGGCATACTGTATTTCGGTCAGTGCAAAGACTGCTCTGGAACTGTCAACCATGGCCGTCAACATTCGGGCGACTTACGTTATACTGACATTTTGATGGCTTACCTTTATGTCTAACGGCAAGGAATAGTTCCATCTCTTACAGGGCAAGTAAAGCTAATTCTGTTGATATAAAACTCACCAAAACAGAGCTCCATGTACAAAATGCTAAGTGCAGGCTCCCAAATCTGGAGTTAACTTTCTCTTTTTGAAAAAGCCTTAGAGCTGGATTAAATCCGTAGAGCTGGAGTATTGCGGCAGATCCGAGTTATAGCGAGAATTAAATTTAAAGGCAATGTTCCTATGTTAGCGGAGACTGCATTTACGGTAAACGTTGCATATGTCGGCTCAATGGGAAATTACCTTGACATTTTAACAGATCTTTCGCGATACGGATTGAATCCAGTCGCTACTCGCTGTGTATACAGGTGGTGAAGTAATGCCATTATATCACCAACAGCTTAACCTCATCCCCAGGCTCGGATTGCTGGCGCATAGAGTAGTCTCGACAGAGTGAGCGGGCTGGTGGCCGAGATTACAAACAGCTTAATGGACAATCAAATTAACATTATAAAGGAAGGCATCTATGTTACAACAACTCATGATTTACCACATTTTTTAAATTCACTACAAAAATTGTGTACACTTTTAAAGTCAAAACCAATTTCTAGATATCTCAACCTTAAAATGCACTTTGCTATTTGTCGTTAATTCTAGCTATATTTTTGTGGCTATGGCGGCATTTTACCACAATGCTTTATGTTGAGTACTGGTCACAGTGATTAGGGGGTTAACTGGATGATAAGATGCTTACAGGCTCAAACTGTTGTTTGTAGATTTCTATACCTTCACATATACCCCCAAACATGAAGAGAAAGAAACCCATTCTGAACCTTTCCATTGTGACAAAACAAACATGCCCACTCTAAAGCCCCACAATGACCTCAACTGTTGACGTGAACATCTTAACTGTTCAGATTGTGGTTATATCTTCACTGTTGAGGGGGGGGGGGGGGGGTCAGCCAGCACTCATGTGTACATACTATTACATTTTCTGTTGTCACTCCTCTTACATCAAGCAATTAGGAGTTGATTCTGTTGGAGAAGCTTGTGGATTTCTCATAAAAGCCTCGTTGTTGCTTCACCAGTATGGGGTTGTATTCTCTATGTGTCCCCAGCTCTGCCATTCAGGGAAGAATCCACTGGACGTTCTCGGGCTCCCAAACTGGTCAAACTCCATCTCCAGCCTCTTGCCGTCGCTCTTGAACTCCACTGGTGCGGTGGTCTGGATGATGGGGTTGCTGGTCTGGTCTGCATCTGTGTCATTGTGGAGCAACTTGTAGTTCTTCTCGTCGTTGTTGTCCCAGTACGTCTGATCCTGGGTGGTGAAGCATATGCAAAACTCCACACGCTCCTGTGAGGGCACAGAACTTGGCAGGTCGACAGTGAACGCGAAGGTGTCAGTGTCCAAACAACCGTACACATTGTTTAGGTACGTACTAGCAATGTCCGTGTGGGTTTTCCACGAGTCAAACGTTAGCCGGATGGAGACCGATTTCTCAAAGCTTACGTTCCTGACTTTCACAGTGCCGGTGAGCGACCGTTCCTGGAGTATGCAGTTTTCCAGACATACTTGGTTCTTCTTGAGCCGGTTCCTGAAGTCCAGATAATCTGCAGCGGGCTGTGGGAAATCCAGAGTAAAACTTTTCTCCACGGAGACCTTGAGGCCAGCGGTGGCATTGGCCAGGTCAGACAGGTCAAATTGCAGGTCAGACAGTGGGTCCTCCTCAAACTCCTTGAACACGTGGATGGCCGTTAGGGACATGCCTTTTGAATCGGCAAAGACCACCCGCTTCTTCCCCTTGGCCCTGGCGCTCTTCCATCCCAGGCTGGAGTCCTCTAGCTGCTGCTTGGAGCTGATGCATGGCCTCAGTGGTTTGTAACGGTTGACCAGGTTTCGTGATCGGCAGTCCTCGTACGTGCTGAGGAAGCTGCGGAGGGGTGGAGAGCTTGCCAGGCAGATCCTCATGGCTACATCTACTGGCATTATGGGACCTGGCATTGGCCTGGGGTTCAACATGTGGAGGACCCTGTTGAAAAAGAAGAAAGCACCAGACAAGGTTAAAGGCTAAATAGTTATCTGTTTAGGTGAGACTGAAAATAGTCAAATGTAGTCTAACTAAGTAATGGAACGTTCCGAATGCAGCTGTGAAACCCTGACCTGATTTCACTGGACGTGCTACCTTCTCCCAGACCCCTGCTGACGTAGGTCATTAATTTTAAGAGACCTGTCATCCAAATTAATCTGGCACAGATTTGTAAGTATATATAATACATTTGTTCCTGGAACAGTTTGAAAATCTACACCGACAATAATGCTCAAAATAGTTTACAGCAGGCTATAATAATTAGTTGTAGGGAGCTATTTAGCATAATTTAAGAATTATAACAGGCCTCGTTCTCAAGAAAAATAATTAAGCAATAAGGCAGGAGGAGGTGTGGTATATGGCCAATATTTTTTATTTTATTTAACCTTTATTTAACTAGTCAGTTAAGAACAAATTCTCAATATACAATGGATAAGGACTGTCCTTATGCACTATGCAACACAGAGTCACAAACCCCTGAGGTGCCTTTTTGCTATTATTATTGCTATTATAAACTGGTTACCAACGTTATTAGAGCAGTAAAAATACAGTAAAAATACATGTTGTCATATCCGTGGTACACGGTCTGATATACCACAGCTGTCAGCCAATCAACATTCAAGGTTCGAACCACCCTGTTTATAATAAGCAATGGCCTACAAAAATCTAGAAAATAAATAGCTATCAACCTTTAAAACGTTTTTACTTACACTAGAATGGCACATACAGGTTTAAGTTCGTAGCAATGGTTTTGGGCAGTAGCCTAGGGCAGGGTTTCACAAACTTGGTCCTGGGTGAACACATTTTGGCTTTTGCCCTAGCACTACACAGCTGATTCAAATAACCAAAACATCATCAAGCATTGATGATTTGAATCAGCTGTGTAGCGCTAGGGCAAAAGCCAATGCGTGCACCCAGGGAAGGGGGGAGGACAGAGTTGGGGAAACCCTGCACTATAGAATGGCCAGTCAATAAAACAATTAAGAAACAGTCTCCAAGGTCAAATAAAATTGGTCAGTGAGTGAGTGAGTGAATCATATTTCAGCCAGAGGTAATATCGCCTGGCATTCAAAAACGTTTATGTTTAAGTAACGTTTCATGTTCTTTCATTGCGCAGTTCAAAATAATTGTCCCATCTATTTACTGTGCATCGAAGCGCTTCATCTTTGACGCACTGTGAGCTTACCTTGTGCAATTCATTGGAAAGACAAACACTTTAAATGTTGCTGGTGAATAAACGGACTAACTTTTTAAAAACTAAATCGAAAAAATGTTATTTAGCCATTCCGATGAAATATGGTTGAGGTTCCTGAATGCTGCGTGGCACGCCCCCTTCCCCTCTGCAGTCCAACTGTACTGTTAATGGCCTCCGCATTTTCAATCGGTAGGCTACATCGGACGATTTGCATACTGCTTTACGTGAATACAGGATGATAGCCAATGGAGAAGCCAAACGAGGATGGCTCGAGCAATCAGCGAGCAGCTTTGCCTGTCTACAGTCCGCCCCAGGTGCTGAAACGTCTAGTCGGCTCAGGCTACGTTGAAGGATGGGGAGTGGAGGCGGAGATGGCTTGACAGAGTCATGATAGACCTCTACTGGTTGTTTTTCTGTTTAGAAACAACTAGCATGTAAATAGCATAGTTATAATATTGTGTTGCACCCCCCCCCCTCCCCTCCCCAGTGCTTCCCACATTGTGTCAAGTTTCCTGGATATCCTTTGGTTGGTGGACCATTCTTGATAAACACAGGAAACTGTTAAATGTGATAAACCCAGCAGTGCTGCAGTTCTTGACACAAACCAGTTTGCCTGCCAGCTACTACCATACCCTGTTCAAAGGTACTATAGTATTTAGTCTTGCCCATTCAACCTCTGAATGGCACACACACACAATACATGTCTCAAGGTTTAAAAATCCACCTTTAAACTGTCTCCTCCCCTTCATCTATACTGATTGAAGTGGATTTAACAAGTTACATCAATAAGGTATCGTAGCTTTCACATGGATTCACCTGGTCAGTATATGCCATGGAAAGAGCTGGTGTTCTGAGTGTTTTTTTACACTCAGTGTGTATACATTATAGACTTTGTAGACATTATATACATTATTCCTTAAAGTAAGCTTATCATATCTCATAATATTTGGAAGATAGGCCTGAGACATCTCATAACATTTCATTAGCCCATTGGTGAAATTCCAGGTCTAGTTGACTCCTTTTGTATGGGAAAGTATGGGACCACAATCAAAATATAAACCTGGGTTGGGAGACATTTCTATTGAGACCTTAGGCAACTTCAGGCTCTGGAATACCTCCACCCTGACACAGCAAATCTATTAGAACTTGTCTGAGCAGTGTATACATTTATCATAGGGATTGTATGATCATCTGCAAGATGCCATTTAAAGCTACTAAGGAGGACTCTACACAGAAGCGTCCCGGGGAAACATTGTTCAATTCTGTCTCTGTAGGTCATGCTGGCCTTAGAGCGGTGCAGATTACTGTAGCTCTTTCTAGCTTGTGATGGGCTGGAGGAGTGTTCTCACCACAACCATGAATGTGGTAGGCACTGAAGAGGAGAGGCCTTGGAGAGGACAGAGCGAGAGAGGGTGTCAAGTGAAATGTCTGGCATTAGAAGCCTTACAACTCAGATATGTCTCTGTGAATCAGCTCTTGTCTCTGTGGGGAGATAAGGTGCTATGAGTGACTCTTACGTAATCGCAGTGCGAAAATGGAAACCATTTCACCACACAGTTCATTGGTACTGACTTCAGTTATAACTGTATTGGATTATCTATTTTCACAAAGGCCAACACAAGGTTTTTCACAGACAATATTCTCTCCAGTGGTGTAAAGTACTTAAGTAAAAACACTTTCAAGTACTACTTAAGTATTTTTTTTTTGTATCTGTACTTTACTATTTTTTTTTTGGACAACTTTTACTTAACTACATTCCTAAATAAAATAATGTACTTTTTACACTATACATTTTCCCTGACACCTAAAAGTATTCGTTACATTTTGAATGATTAGCAGGACAGGAAAATGGTCCAAATCACGCACTTATAAAGAGAACATCCCTGGTCATCTCTACTGTTCTGGCGGACTCACTAAACACAAATGCTTTGTTTGTAAATTATGTCTGAGTGTTGGAGTGTGCCCATGGCTATCCATAAATTTAAAAAATAAGAAAATGGTGCCGTCTGGTTTGCTTAATATAAGGAATTTGAAATTGTTTATACTTTTACTTTGTTGGTACTAGGGGGCAGTATTTTCATTTTTGGAAAAATAACGTTCCCAAATTAAACAGGATATTTTGTCAGGACAAGATGCTAGAATATGCATATAATTGATAGCTTAGGATAGAAAACACTCTAAAGTTTCCAAAACTGTCAAAATATTGTCTGTGAGTATAACAGAACTGATGTTACAGGCGAAAGCCTGAGAAAAATCCAATCCGGAAGTTACTCATCTTTTGAAAGCCCTGCGTTCCGATGCGTCCCTATTGAGCTGTGAATGCCCTATCAACCAGATTATGCTTTCTACGTATTCCCCAAGGTGTCTGCAGCATTGTGACGTAGTTTTACGCATTTATGTTGAAGAATACCTGTAGGCGGCTTCATTGCGCAAGTGGTCACCTGATGCTGCCAGAGAAAGGAGTTCCCATTATTCCAATCGGTTGCGGTTGATATATTATCGAATAGATATTTGAAAAACACCTTGAGGATCGATTATAAACAACGTTTGCCATGTTTCTGTCGATATTATGGAGCTACTTTTGAATATTTTTCGGTGAAGAACAAACAGAGCTATTTCGCCTACAAAAATAATCTTTTGGGAAAAAATGAACTTTGGCTATCTACCTGGGAGTCTCGTGAGTGAAAACATCCGAAGTTCATCAAAGGTAAACAATTTAATTTGATTGCTTTTCTGATTTTCGTGACAAGGTTGCCTGCTGCTAGCAAGGCATAATGCTATGCTAGGCTATCGATAAACTTACACAAATGCTTGTCTAGCTTTGGCTGTTAAGCATATTTTGAAAATCTGAGATGACAGGGTGTTTAACAAAAGGCTGAGCTGTGTTCCAATATATTTCACTTGTGATTTTCATGAATAGGAAGATTTTCTAGGAAGATTTATGTCCGTTGCGTTATGCTAATTAGTGTCAGATGATGACAATGGTCCCGTTCACGGGATGGGGTGTCACTAGAGGTTAAGTACATTTGATCAATTACATTTACTATTTATATTTACGTTTATTTAAAACCAAATACTTTTAGACTTTTACTCAAGTAGTATTTTACTGGGTGACTTTCACTTTTACTTGAGTCATTTTCTTTTACAGTATCTTCACTTTTACTCAGGTATGACAATTGGGTACTTTTTCCACCACTGATTCTCTCTAAAAACATTTTTCTTATTGCAACATATTTCCATATAGCAACCATTTGACATAAAGTATGTGCTTCCCTGGTTCGGTAAAGTAATATGTCTAGCGGTCACGGTCAGGACTTCCTGCATATTCATTGGTTCATGCATAACAGGAAGTTAACTTTAATGCCAGTCTGCACGTCCACAGAATGCATGTTCACTGCTTTACAGTAGCAACACACAGTGCCTTCAGAAAGTATTCACACCCCTTCACTTTTTACACATTTTGTTGTGTTACAAAGTGCAATTAAAATTGAATTAATTTTCATTTTTGGTCAACGATCTACACAAAATACTATGTAACGTCAACGTGGAAAATGTGTGAAAAAATTCCAACACATATACTGTATGTATATATATATATATATATCACAAAAGTGAGTACAACTCTCACATTTTTGTACATATTAGCAAAGTGTAATTTCTTCAGATAAACAAAAGTTTATCTCAATACTTTGTTATATACCCTTTGTTGGCAATGACAGAGGTCAAACGTTTTCTGTAAGTCTTCACAAGGTTTTCACACACTGTTGCTGGTATTTTGGCCCATTCCTCCATGCAGATCTCCTCTAGAGCAGTGATGTTTTGGGGCTGTTGCTGGGCAACACGGACTTTCAACTCCCTCCAAATATTTTCTATGGGGTTGAGATCTGGAGACTGGCTAGGCCACTCCAGGACCTTGAAATGCTTCTTACGAAGCCACTCCTTCATTGCTCGGGCGGTGTGTTTGGGATCATTGTCATGCTGAAAGACCCAGCCATGTTTCATCTTCAATGCCCTTGCTGATGGAAGGAGGTTTTCACTCAAAATCTCATGATACATGGCCCCATTCATTCTTTCCTTTACACGGATCAGTCATCCTGGTCCTTTTGCAGAAAAACAGCCCCAAAGCATGATGTTTCCACCCCCATGCTTCAAAGTAGGTATGGTGTTCTTTGGATGCAACTCAGCATTCTTTGTCCTCCAAATACGACGAGTTGAGTTTTTACCAAAAAGTTCTATTTTGGTTTCATCTGACCACGTGACATTCTCCCAATCTTCTTCTGGATCATCCAAATAATCTCTAGCAAACTTCAGACGGGCCTGGACATGTACTGGCTTAAGCAGGGGGACACGTCTGGCACTGCAGGATTTGAGTCCCTGGCGGCGTAGTGTGTTACTGATGGTAGGCTTTGTTACTTTGGTCCCAGCTCTCTGCAGGTCATTCACTAGGTCCCCCCGTGTGGTTCTGGGATTTTTGAACACCGTTCTTGTGATCATTTTGACCCCACGGGGTGAGATCTTGCGTGGAGCCCCAGATCGAGGGAGATAATCAGTGGTCTTGTATGTCTTCCATTTCCTAATAATTGCTCCCACAGTTGATTTCTTAAAACCAAGCTGCTTACCTATTGCAGATTCAGTCTTCCCAGCCTGGTGCAGGTCTACAATTTTGTTCCTGGTGTCCTTTGACAGCTCTTTGTCTTGGCCATAGTGGAGTTTGGAGTGTGACTGTTTGAGGTTGTGGACAGGTGTCTTTTATACTGATAACAAGTTCAAACAGGTGCCATTAATACAGGTAACGAGTGGAGGACAGAGGAGCCTCTTAAAGAAGAAGTTACAGGTCTGTGAGAGCTAGAAATCTTGCTTGTTTGTAGGTGACCAAATACTTATTTTCCACCATAATTTGCAAATAAATTCATAAAAAATCCTACAATGTGATTTTCTGGATTTTTTTTATCCTTTTGTCTGTCATAGTTGAAGTGTACCTATTATGGAAATTACAGGCCTCTCTCATCTTTTTAAGTGGGAGAACTTGCACAATTGGTGGCTGACTAAATACTTTTTTGCCCCACTGTATATATTGTGTTCTAGTGAAGGTACATTTACTGCTGTACACACCTTTCCTATTCATATACTGTCTATACTGTCTATAGACTGTACACACAATCATATTCATACAGTAAACTCCAAAAATATTGGGACAATGACACATTTTATTGTTGTTTTGGCTCTGTACTCCACTACTTTGAATTTGAAATGATACAATGACTGTGAGGTTAAAGTGCAGACTGTCAGCTTTAATTTGAGGGTGTTTTCATCCACATGGGGTGAACCGTTTAGAAATTACAACACTTTTTGTACATAGTCCCACCATTTTACGGGACCAAAAGTATTGGGACAAATTCACTTATATGCGTATTAAAGAAGCAAAAGTTAAGTATTTGCTCCCATATTCATAGCACACACTGACTACATCAAGCTTGTGACTACAAATTTGTTGGATGCATTTGCTGTTTATTTCGGTTTTGTTTCAGATTATTTTGTGTCCAATAGAAATTAACTGTAAATAATGTCTTGTCATTTTGGAGTCACTTTTATTGTAAATAAGAAGAGAATGTTTCTAAAGACTTCTATATTAATGTGGATGCTGCCATGATTATGAATAATATAGAAATGACTCACAAATATTGTACCCCCCCCAAAAAAACGAACCTTCCCTTTTATTGTAATGGTGAGAGGTTAGCATGTTTTAGGGGTATGATATCTGTGCATCTGTAACTTTCTCACTCATCATTATTCACAATTAATTCAGGATGATCCATAATCATGGTAGCATCCACAGAAGTGTTTAGAAACATTATATTCTTATTTACAATAAAAGTGACTCCGAAGTGACGCCAAACTCTGTCGTTGGAAAACCCTGTCCCATAGTACCTGTAAGCTGTTAGGAGAGTACTTTGATGTGGGAAGATATGAACATGGGAAGGACTCCATGATCAGCAGCAGCTTATTTATTTACTGTATATCAACCAACCAGGCCACATTCAAAAACATACCCACATATAGCTCAGTATACTATACTTTTCAAAAGCTTGATGATTCATTGGTTATTTGAATCAGCTGTGTAGTGGTGCGGTAAAAAACTAAACGTGAACCCAGGGTGGGGCCCCGGGACCAAGTTTGGGAAACCCTGCTATAGGAGGTGCTGAAAAATGATCCTCCTCAGTCAGGGATATGCATGGAGGGCAAAGACAGGGGCCTGGCAGCTACTGAGAGAAGTAGTTTTAACACATCAAGTTCAGATGCCTTTGCCATGTCCTGACCACATAGGTCATTGGAAATAGAAGTTACTTCATATCATCAATTTCTTTAGATTCGTTTTTTGTGTGTGTAACCCTTCAACCGAAGGTTTATTTCTAGTTGGTATATTTCAGTTTTGGAAAATGTTGGTGGTATGGTATATTTTTAGTGGTATAGTCAATATGAATAATTCAGAGTCTTGATATTGCATACATACTATAAATATACAACATGTATAATACATTTCCATGTCGGTGAATTTGTAATAAGATACAAAATCTGTAAAACCTGCATATCTATGTGGTTATTTGGATGAAGGGTTCAGTTATCCTCCTTAAATATTTATCAAAGAGAACACTACAGATGAGATGTTGAATAGCCATTCATGGCTCATTTAATGTGCAGGTTTTGGGATGGCACAACTGGCTACCAATGACCTATGATAGACCTGACGCCGCTCAGTTGTCCAAACCATTTGAAATAGAGCCAATGTCAATGATACACCGGCATTTACACAGCAAATTCAAGGTCAAGTTCCCTTTTTTTTTAAAGACTTGGGAAAACTGGTGCTAACTTATCTTAGATGAATCAGAGAGGATGTGTTAATAACTTGATAATATTGTGTTAATAACTTGATAATATTTTTTCCACCTGAAATATAAACAATTTGTTACTATTTTCTGAAATGTTGAATAGGTGGTATCAATGTAGTCGGCATGGATGGGTCTGCTGCTGCTAAAATGTGACTAATAGCACCATCTAGTGATAAATGAGGAAGAAGACCGCAGTGAACAACACCTACAATACATTGCCTGAAAATATCAAGTTAGCTCTGAATAAATTGATCCTCTTGATTCATAAAATATGTATTGTTATTATTTTAACATCTTATATTACAACTGATATTTTATTTATCAATTTATTTATAAACAGCAACAGTCCTTTTCTAATTTCGAATATGAATCCAGGCATAACCCTTGAATGGATCTATTTAGGCCTCAATGTGGACCAAGTGCACCTATAAATAAATACCATCTTTCATCCTCAGGATTTGGCGTCAGGAAATTGCATGCAGGGATGTGGTGGACTACCTACTACAGAATGGAGCCAATGTGCACTCCCAGGATGGCGGAGGCCTCGTATCCCTACACAACGCCCGCTCCTCCGGCTATGCTGAGGTGATCAACCTCAGCTGGGCTGAGTGCAAGACTGATTCCAAACCCAGGGACAACTAGAACTACACGACCGATGTCTACATAGGTACTGTTTGAGGCTGTCCCCTTGGAAAATGTGCATTGTTTAAGCATTGACTGTCCTCTTGTGGCTTCAAGTATAATGGTCACGTCTCCAGAAGACTCAGATTGATACACCAATCTGTAATATGCTTTAAGGCCCACTTTTGTAAGAGCCAAGTGTGGCAACGGGTGTGCTCTCTCTATATTGTTTCTGTATAACATAGGCTATTTCTTGATATCTTGTAAATGGTGATATGGGTGATTTGGTGTTGTATTTCTGCTGCAACATGGAGCAGAGACAACGATTCGTAACACAGATGGGAGGACAGCGCTGGACCAGGCTGAAGCATCCACTAAAGCAGTGCTGAACGGTGAGTGGGAGGACCATGTTCCTCACAAGCATTTTATACTCACTAATGGCATGATTGAGTTAGTTTACACTCATTGCATCTATTTTTGGGCATGGGAACAGAATAGAACATGTTTCTTTGTGATACAAGAATTACAGAACATGCAGTTGAATGAATCAAAACAATGAAACACAAAAGTTATTTTGGAATATGTTTTCACACTTTCTTCAACACAGGTGAATATATAAAAGATGACTTGCTTGAAAGTGCAAGGTGGAGGATATCTCAGATGCTTTAATGACCTCCATTCAGATGCCTTGTTATCAACTGTGACCATTCTTGTGCTCTTCATTCCAATACATGTGGTGCTTTCAATAAGAGTGGGAATGAAGACAAGCTGATGGACCCTGCTAACACCATGTAATTAATGTGAACTGTCATGCCAGTGACGGTTGGAAGGTAAGTCACATGCTCTTCTAAACTGTTAATGAACAGACTATACATTTTTCATCACATCTCGAAAATTCCAAATGCACAAAAATGGGGTAAAAAACATTCCGGCCGACTGGATGTTAAAATATATTTTTTTACCCAAAACATTTGACCTAAAAAGAGTGTATCAGTCAGGACAAACAAATAACTCCATGTTAAATGGTTATTTGTGGTGTTTCTTTCAGTCCTTCAGCATCTGGCTTTTGGCTACGACCGCATGACGACAGCGTAGCTACTGGTACATCATTGGGCGGACTAGCTTGCGACTCAGAACTAAACTATTCCTCTGCTCTGTCGTTCCCTACATACTTTAGTCTGAGACTGACATTATTTAAGTTGTTTATGGTGACGAGGGGCGTTGTACAAAAAGTAATCAGCGATTGGATTGTCTCTAACCAATTAGAGTATCAAATCCAAAGACACATTTTCAAACCACCGCTTTACCCACGTGTGTTCTGGCTCTGGCCCAACCCATTGGTTTCTGGACCAATCCCCACTAGCAGCTCAAAGAACACCTGACCCATAAGCCATGTTTATTTTTTATTTATTGTTCCTATTCTTTTTTAACCATATTTTTCTTGCTTGGAGGTCACCTACAATACTTGAAACTAATTGAGTCCAAATGATTTTAGGCAGGGGGTAACTGTCAGATGAGCAGCCCTGTTCTCCCTATGTAATTGTTGAAACACTCTCTTATCTGACCTCTTGTGTCTGTTACAAGATTAGTTCAGACATCGTGCTTTGCTCCAGGCAGTACGTGAAGCTGACCTGGCCCACCTAAAGAAGCACCTGTCACTGGAGACCATCACCTTCAATAATCCCCTTAACCATGAATTCGCTCTGGTAAGAAATCTCAACACTGAGTTACCAACATACTACAGATACTGTTTCTGCTGATTATGGGGTGGCATGTAGCCTAGTGGTTAGAGCGTTGGACTGGTAACCAACCGAAAGGTTGCTGGATTGATTCCCCGAGCTGACAAGGTAAAAATCTATCGTTCTGCCCCTGAACAAGGCAGTTAACCCACTGTTCCTAGGCCTGTCATTGTAAGTACAAATTTGTTCTTAACTGACTTGCCTGGTTAAATAAATTAAACATAAAAATGATATAGCCAATGTATTGAAGCACTTGTATTATATAGATTTCTCTGGGTTACTCTGTACTTTCAACTAAGCAGAGTTTTAAGATCTAAAATGTGCTTTTAACAGCACTGCCAAGTGTGTGACTAACTGCTGAGAAAAGGGGCCGATTGGAATGAGAAGAATAAAGAGTCGTGAATACGGCAAAGTGTGTCAGTCAGTGACCCTTATCCCACAAGCAATAATCAGTCACTTTACACTTACCATTGTTGATATGACATATATAACTGGGTGAGTCTGAATGCACCGATAAGACTCTGAACTAAAGGTTCCTTTTGGTTCCATTGTGAAACCCATAGAAGTAGTATCACAACAACTTAAACTTGTTTGTGATGTGTTTTGTCAAAGCTTCCTGGCTTCTGAAAAATCCCACGACGACATAATCGAGGTGCTGGTGAAACACGAGGCAAGGGTAAGTTCAGATGTTATCATGTTATCAAAAGCATAAAGATCAAGCCAACTTGTGTGTTTGCTCTAGGATTCAAATCAAATAAAACAAAATGTTATTTGTCACATGCTTGGTAAACAACAGGCGTGGATAGACACACAATGAGTATCGATAACTTGGCCATATACCAGGGGTACCAGTACCGAGTCGATGTGCAAGGGTACGAGGTAGATATGTACTTATACAAAGGAGGCTGGTGAGGGGAGAACGGCTCATAATAATGTCTGGAAAGGAGCAAATGGCATGGCATCAAACACATGGACACCATGTGTTTGGTGTATTTGATACCATTCCACTTGATCCACTCCAGCCATTACCACAGGCCCGTCCTCCCCAAATAAGATGCCACCAACCTCCTGTGACCTATACCTACACTGCTACCGCCTGGTATAGAGGTCCTGGATGGCAGGGAGCTCTGTGATGCACTGCGCCGTCCCCACTACCATCTGTAGCGCCTTGGACTAGGTGACCCAAGAAACACAGATGGATCTGGTGTTCAGTAATAAACCAGAGAGAATCACTAAATCCTTCATTATGGTTATTGGGCTGTCTGATCATAATCTTACACTTATAGCCAGAAAGCTTTCCATGAACAGGTTTAACCTCTCCACTGTTAGAAAGCTTGATCAGCTCAGAATACCTAAGAGTGAATTCAATTATTTTGAAAACGCAATTAAGGTAATTAACTGGAATGATCTCTTGTCCTATACAGATGTGGAAGCTGATAGTCAGGTTTTTCTATCCACAATCCAGATTACAACAAATGGCGTCCTAAAGAAAATCAAATGCAAACCTGGCCAAAATAATAATCTTCCTTGACTAAATGGAGCAATCTGGAAACTGATGAAATAATGAGATCAAGCTCTAAAAACAACCCTGAAGTTGAAATTAGAGCATGACAGACGTAGGTTTACCATGTTGAGAAATAAATCAGACAGGCCAAGGCAAACTTTATCAACATAATTGGTGAAGCAAAGGAAGAATTCTAATTGATCTGGCAGAATCTAAAAAAGTTAACAGGGAAAGACCATATTAGTACAGCAAAAAGACTAGAAATCAATGTGAATGACAGTCTAACACAGGATGCAGTCGAAATAGCAAATGTCTTCAATTCCTACTTTGTTGATTCTGTCAAGGTACTGACACAGAACCCCTCCACTGGTGTCTTGGGCTCAGTGCTAGTGAATGACACTCAACCTAAGGGAGTGTCGTGTCTTTACTATCACTAAATTAAGACTTTTAGTTTTATTCAAAGATTCTTTGTAATTAGCATTTTGTGATTAACTAATCAGGCAAATGTAGGAAAATATTCAGATTACAAATGTATAATTTTCCTTATACAACTTTTCAGATATTTTAATATCTAATCAATTAGTCTTCTTAATTAATTATTTATTTATTTTACCTCACGTTAGTCTCATTCCAAACGTTGTAAATTGTTGGTTATCTGCACGAACCCAGTCTTCACAATGAGTCATCCTGTAACGGCAAATCTCCTCTTCGTCTGAAGAGGAGTTAGGATCGGACCAAGATGCAGTGTCCATAATGTTTTTAATAAAGACAAATGAACACTCGAACAAAAACAATAAACGATAATGTGAAATCTACAAAAACCGAAACAGTAGCGTGTGGCGACAAACACTCACACGGAAACAAACACCCACAAACCAACAGTGAAACCCAGGCTACCTAAGTATGATTCTCAATCAGAGACAACTAATGACACCTGCCTCTGATTGAGAACCATACTAGACCGAAACAGGAACCAAACATAGAAAAACAAACATAGACTGCCCACCACAACTCACGCCCTGACCATACTAAATAAAGACAAAACAAAGGAAATAAAGGTCAGAACGTGACCCCCCCAAAGGTGCGGACCTCGGCCGCAAAACCTGAACCTATAGGGGAGGGTCTTGATGGGCGTCTGTCTGCGGTGGCGGTTCTGGCGCGGGACGTGGACCCCACTTCCTCACAGTTTTTGTCCGCCTCCTCAACCGTCCCCGTGACCCTCGCCGCCGACCTCCGACTGGGGACCCTAGCCATGGGTCCCAAATGGATGGGAGATTCCGGCAGCACTGGAAGGACGGGAGACTCCGGCAGCGCCGGACAGGCGGGAGACTTCGGCAGCTCCGGTGTGAAGGGCGATTCTGGAATCGCCTGGCTGACTGACGGCTCTGGCAGCTCCTGGCTGGCTGACGGATCTGGCAGCTCCTGGCTGGCTGACAGCTCTGGCAGCTCCTGGCTGACTGGCGGCTCCTGGCTGACTGGCGGCTCTGACGGCTCCTGGCTGGCTGGCTGACGGCTCTGGCGGCTCCTGGCTGGCTGGCTGGCTGACGGCTCTGGCGGCTCCTGGCTGATTGGCGGCTCTGGAGGCTCCTGGCTGACTGGTGGCTCCTGGCTGACTGGCGGCTCTAGCGGCTCCTGGCTGACTGGCGGCTCTGGCAGCTCCTGGCTGACTGGTGGCTCTGGCGGCTCAGGACAGACTGGCGGCTCTGGTGGCTAAGGACAGACGGGAGACTCTGGCGGCTCAGGACAGACGGGAGACTCTGGCAGCGCTGGAGAGGAGGAAGGCTCTGGCAGCGCTGGACAGGCAGGAGCATCTGTAGGCAGAAGACAGAGAGACAGCCTGGTGCGGGGGGCTGCCACCAGAGGGCTGGTGCGTGGAGGTGGCACTGGGTAGACCGGACCGTGCAGGCGCACTGGAGATCTTGAGCACCGAGCCTGCCCAACCTTACCTGGTTGAATGCTCCTGGTAGCCAGGCCAGTGCGGCGAGGTGGAATAGCCCGCACTGGGCTGTGCTGGCGAACCGGGGACACCATGCGTAAGGCTGGTGCCATGTACGCCGGCCCAAGGAGACGCACTGGAGACCAGATGCGTAGAGCCGGCTTCATGGCACCTGGCTCGATGCCCACTCTAGCAGGCCGATACGAGGAGCTGGAATGTACCGCACCGGGCTATGCACATGCACTGGGGAAACTGTGCACTCCACCGCATAACACGGTGCCTGCCCGGTCCCTCTCACTCTCCGATAAGCACGGGAAGTTGGTGCAGGTCGCCTACCTGGCTTCACCACACTCTCCGTGTGCCACCCCCCAAGACATTTTTGGGGCTGCCTCTCGGGCTTCCAGCCGCCGTGCTGCCTCCTTATACCAGCGCCTCTCTGCTTTCGCTGCCTCCAGCTCTGCTTTGGGATGGCAATATTCCCCTGGCTGAGTCCAGGGTCCTTTGCCGTCCAGAATCTCCTCCTATGTCCAGGAGTCCTGTGTTCTTTGCCGCTGCTGCTGCTGTCCTTTACCACGCTGCTTGGTCCTTGGTTGGTGGGTGTTTCTGTAACGGCAGATCTCCTCTTCATCTGAAGAGGAGTAAGGATCGGACCAAGATGCAGCGTGGTAAGTGTCTAACGTTGTCCGGGTTAGGGAGGGCTTGGCCGGTAGGGATATCCTTGACTCATCGCGCACCAGCGACTCCTGTGGCGGGCCGGGCACAGTGCGCGCTAACCAAGGTTGCCAGGTGCACAGTGTTTCCTCCAACACACTGGTGTGGCTGGCTTCCAGGTTGGATGCGCGCTGTGTTAAGAAGCAGTGCGGCTTGGTTGGGTTGTGTATCGGAGGACGCATGACTTTCAACCTTTGTCTCTCCCGAGCCCGTATGGGACTTGTAGCGATGAGACAAGATAGTAGCTACTAAAAACAATTGGATACCACAAAACCCACCCCAACTCAGGCCCTGACCATACTAAATAAAGACAAAACAAAGGAAATAAAGGTCAGAACGTGACACATCCATACATAAATTGTCTTAAATAATTTATTTACTAACTAAGTCATTCAAAGAAATGCATAAACAAACAATAGATAGTTAAAAGAAAATTATAATGGAGTTTCCCTAGTGGGATAAACCGGCATCGCGTCTCAACTGAGATAAGACAACACACAGTTGATAATTATAACAATTGAAATGCTAATCCTTTGCACATGAACACTCACTCCTTCTGGAACAATTGCAATCAATCAATATATTTACGCTCAGTGTGTCATCGGGGTCTCTGTTGAAAAGTTTGTTTCTGTTGGAGAGTCTGGCCGTCCTCTCTCTCTCTCTCTTAGAATGGATAGTTCAGAGTGACATTCATTCATGTCGTTATAGAATAGATGTTTCGGCGGGTGTCGGTCTTCGCTTCCTAGCTGCAGACTAGTAATTAATATCAAAGACTTGTTCTTATTCTGTCGGTATCGATAGTCTAAGAGTTTAACCATGTGGTATGGTTAAAAGATTCAGACATCTACTTAAACCTTGGCCCTCTCGTTATCGAGGTAAGCTGGTCTGCAACCTTTGTCCTCTCGTAATTGAGGGAAACATGGTCTGTTGAGAAATTCTCAAAGTGGGGGTTTTATTCAGGAGAGCAGAAAAAAGGCTGTCTCATGACACCAGGTCCTAACTGTGCTCATGGGCGGTCCTCTGATTTAGTTAAACTCAAAAGGGAATTGGAGTTTCCTTCATTAAACAGTCCAAAATCACATTACACAATTTTACAAACAGTATCATCCTCACTCATTCATCTTATACAACAATTAGATGTAAACCTCATATCTGAGGCTATTATATAAACAGCGTTATGGTAATGTGGCCATATTGTCTCCCCTGAGTTTCACAAAATTGTACCAAATGGACCAGTTCGTAGCTGGATTCTTCAACAATCTTTTATACCTTCTCCGGAACATAAATGTTGTTCGGACCTCAAGTTCTGTGAGGTGGAAGAAATTCCTTGGTTCTCTTCTATGAAAACTCTACTCTCTCTATATACTGTGGCCAAGAGGAGATAATCTCCTCCCGGAATTTACGACATCTCTCTGACCACAGAAGCCTACGTGTAGGAGACAGGGAGAGGGGGATGGGGCTTGCTGTACCCAAAAAGGGCAACGTCATGACAGGAGGTTTCTGAGTCAGAGGTGAACAAAGTGATTTTCTCACTACAGAACTCGGGCTGTGTTTGGGCTGGACTTTGCCTTTCTTAAAACTACAAAGAGTCACTCATTAGCCCCATTACTAAAGTCACCAACACATCTATTGGTCAGGGGGTGCTTCCAAGAGTCTGGAAGTCGGCCATAATAACGGCCATCTTTAAATCAGGTGACTCTGCTGACGTGAGTAACTACAGGCCCATTAGTATACTACATGTGGTGTCGAAGGTTGCTGAAAAGTGTATAGCAGAGCAACTGATTGCCCACCTCAACAACAGCCCCTTCACATTGCACTCCATGCAGTTTGGCTTCAGAGCAAAACACTCCACAGAAACAGCCAACTGCTTTCTTCTGGAAAATGTGCAGTCCAAGATGGACAAATGGGGCGTGGTTAGGGCTATATTTCTAGACCTAAGGAAAGCTTTTGATACTGTTAACCATAAGGTTCTCATCACAAAAGTTCAACTCTTCCCCAGGGTGCCTTGAGATTATTGAAATCATACCTTGAAGGCAGAACCCAGTGTGTCAGAGTGAGCTCTCGCCCACTCTCAGCTATGATGTGGGCGTGTCCCAAGAGTCAATACTGGGGTCCCTCCTGTTCAGCCTGTACATTAATGATCTGCCTTCTGTCTGTACTGGGTCTGAAGTTCAAATGTATGCAGAGGATACAGTGATATATGGGCCTGAAAAGAGCAAACAACATGCTGCACAATAGCTCACTACTGTAATGGTCCAGGTTACAAAGTGTCTCAGTGACTCATGTTTGCATCTCAATGTGAAAAAAAAGTCTGCATGTTCTTCACAAGAGGGCAACTGATGCTACTGAGCTAGATGTCTTTGTGTCAGGGGAGAAGAACAGTCTGCATGTTGTTCACAAAGAGGACAACTGATGCTGTTGAACCAGATGTCTGTGTCAGGGGAGAAGTACCATGGCATCATAATTGATTCCAATCCTTCTTTTAAAAAACAGGTGAAAAAGGTAACTAAAATCACCAAGTTCAATCTAGCTCATTTCCGATTCACACCGAAATTGTTTGACTACAGAGGTAGAAAAACTGTAATTCAATTCTATGATACTCCCCAACTTAACATACTGCTTGACTAGTTGGGCCCAAGCTTGCTGTACAGTATTAAAACCTATTCAGTCTGTCTACCAATAGGCTCTCAAAGTGCTTGATAGGAAGCCCAATAGCCATCATCACTGTTACATCCTCCGAAAGCATGAGCTTCTGAGTTGGGAAAATCTTGTGAAATACAATGTCTTGTATTCAAGATCCTAAATGGCCTGACTCCCCCTCCACTTAGTACTTGTGTTAAACAGAAAATCCAAACCGTTGGTAGCAGATCCACAAAGTCTGCCATGAGAGGTGACTGTATAGTTCCCTTAAGGAAAAGCATCTTTAGTCCATCTGCTTTCTCTGTGAGAGCTTCCCATGTCTGGAACACACTGCCATCAGACACACAACTTCACCAACTATCACACCTTCACAAAAAACATGAAGACATGGCTAAAGGCTTGTGAACACAATAGCAAGCTGTGTATTGTCACTTTCCATGTTGTCTGTAGCTTGTGAGGTGTTGAAGCAATGTTGCTTCTATGCATTTTGTTTTGTTGCTTTTGCTCTGTCTGCATGCTACATGTTTTATTTTTCCTTTATTTAACTAGGCAAGTCAGTTAAGAACAAATTCTTATTTTCAATGACAGCCTAGGAACACTGCCTTGTTCAGGGGCAGAATGACAGATTTGTACTTTGTCAGCTCGAGGGTTTGAACTTGCGACCTTCCAGGTTACTAGTCCAACGCTCTAACCACTAGGCTACCCTGGCACCCCTATGTTGCTCTGTTCTTTTCTGCTCTTTTTTACAAGCAAAAATTAAAGCAGGAAGCACCAGTGACTCGGTCTATAAAAAAAATGGTCAGATGAAGCAGATACTAAACTACAGGACTGTTTTGAAATCCCTCTATGCCCTCCGACGAACCATCAAACAGGCAAAGCGTCAATACAGGGCTAAGACTGAATCATACTACACCGGCTCCGACGCTCGTCGGATGTAGCAGGGCTTGCAAACTATTACAGACTACAAAGGGAAGAACAGCCGCGAGCTGCCCAGTGACAAGAGCATACCAGACGAGCTAAATCACTTCAATGCTCGCTTCGAGGCAAGCAACACTGAGGTATGCATGAGAGCATCAGCTGTTCCAGATGACTGTGTGATCACGCTCTCCGTAGCCGACGTGAGAAAGACCTTTAAACAGGTCAACATACACAAGGCTGCGGGCCAGACAGATTGCCAGGACGTGTGCTCCGGGCATGTGCTGACCAACTGGCAGGGGTCTTCACTGACATTTTCAACATGTCCCTGATTGAGTCTGTAATACCAACATGCATCAAGCAGACCACCATAGTCCCTGTGCCCAAGAACACAAAGGCAACCTGCCTAAATTACTTACAGACACGTAGCACTCACGTCCGTAGCCATGAAGTGCTTTGAAAGACTGGTAATGGCTCACATCAACACCATTATCCCAGAAACCCTAGACCCACTCCAATTTGCAAACCGCCCAAACAGATCCACAGATGATGCAATCTCTATTGCTCTCCACACTGCCCTTTCCCACCTGGACAAAAGGAACACCTACGTGAGAATGCTATTCATTGACTACAGCTCAGCGTTCAACACCATAGTGCCCTTGAAGCTCATCACTAAGCTAAGGAACCTGGGACTAAACACCTCCCTCTGCAACTGGATCCTGGACTTCCTGTTGGGCCGCCCCCCAGGTGGTGAGGGTAGGTAGCAACACATCTGCCATGCTGATCCTCCTGGGAGTCCCCGGGGGTGCGTGCTCAGTCCCCTCCTGTACTCCCTGTTCACCCACGACTGCTTGGCCAGGCACGACTCCAACACCATCATTAAGTTTGCTGACGACACAACAGTGGTAGGCCTGATCACCGACAACAATAAGACAGCCTATAGGGAGGAGGTCAGAGACCTGGCGTTGTGGTGCCAGAATAACAACCTATCCCTCAACGTAACCAAGACTTGATTTGATTTGATTTGACTAAGGAGATGATTGTGGACTACAGGAAAAGGAGCACCGAGCACTTCCCCATTCTCATCGACGGGGCTGTAGTGGAGCAGGTTGAGAGCTTCAAATTCCTTGGTGTCCACATCAACAACAAACTAGAATGGTCCAAACACACCAAGACAGTCGTGAAGAGGGCACGGCAAAGCCTATTTCCCCCCCGGGAAACTAAAAAGGGGTGGGTCCTAAAATCCTCAAAAGGTTCTACAGCTGCAACATCGAGAGCATCCTGACCGGTTGCATCACTGCCTGGTACGGCAATTGTTTGGCCTCCGGCTGCAAGGCACTACAGAGGGTAGTGCGTACGGCCCAGTACATCACTGGGGCAAAGCTGCCTGCCATCCAGGACCTCTACACCAGGCGGTGTCAGAGGAAGGCCCTAAAAATTGTCAAAGACCCCAGCCACCCCAGTCATAGACTGTTCTCTCTACTACCGCATGGCAAGCGGTACCGGAGTGCCAAGTCTAGGACAAAAAGGCTTCTCAACAGTTGTTACCCCCAAGCCATAAGACTCCTGAACAGGTAAACAAATTCCCTGTACTATTTGCATTGTGTGACTCCCCCCCAACCCCTCTTTTACGCCATTGCTACTCTCTATTTATCTTATATGCACGGTCACTTTAACTATACATTTATGTACATACTACCTCAATTGGCCCGACCAACCAGTACTCCCGCACATTGGCTAACCGGGCTATCTGCATTGTGTCCCACCACCCGCCAAACCCCTCTTTTTACGCTTCTGCTACTCTCTGTTCATCATATATGCATAGTCACTTTAACCATACCCACATGAACATACTACCTCAATCAGCCTGACTAACCAGTGTCTGTATATAGCCTTGCTACTCTTTTTTCAAATGTCTTTTTACTGTTGCTTTATTTCTTTACAAACCCACCCACCCACCCACACACACACACACACACCTTTTTCACACTATTGGTTAGAGCCTGTAAGTAAGAATTTCACTGTAAGGTCTACACCTGTCGTATTCGGCGCACGTGACACACTTTGATTTGATTTGATGTGCTCACTGCTCATTGTTTGCCTGTGTTGTTATTGTAATCGTTTTTAATTACCTGCCCAGGGACTGCGGCTGAAGAGTAGTCGATTCATGTGCACTGTCCTTGTAAAAATCAACTCAAAACCCTCATTTCAATGGCAGAAAAATCCCTGTCTCCTTTTAAAAAGAATGTAATTGTGAATTGGTTTCAGTGATGAGGCGAGGGGTGAAGTATGTGTATTGGCCAAATGATTAGCACTCATGTCTCTCTCAAACACAAAAGACTGTCGGACACAAACGGTTACTAGATTGCTTTGATCAGTGTGGGTCCTCTCCAAAGACCCTTGAGAAATGAGCTCATCACACCGTTGTCCTCCCCCGCTGCCTGGTACCCGCTCTAACTCTGTCAAATAAAGGGGTTTCGTCTGGACAATGTCATGCATTACATTCAGTTCACTGTGGTAGAGAGTGCAAAGTAGGATTGCAATACAGATAAGTGCTGCACTCGGAGGAAGCAAGGCAGTTGAGAGAGGTCTATGAACGAATGTTACAGTTACCCTTTCTGTCCCAAGAGATGTTTTCCCTCTTTTTCTTTGCTTTGTTTCTTCAGCCTGTTGGTTGGGTTTCAATCTCAAACCAGAGAGAAAAACAGAAAGAGTGAATTGACTTGTAGAGGCCCAGTACAAGACCAACTGTATATCCCAGTCCGAGATACAAGTTGACATAAAGAACAAGAGGAAGAAAAAGTCCAATGTCCAATGTGTTCACATTTGTAGCACATAGATGTGTCTGCTTTGCTCATCAAGTACGACGTATGCGTGAACGCCACAGATAAGTAGGCGTTCACCCCAGTGCACGAGGTGGCACAGAAAGGGACGAACCCAGCTATGTGCCCTGCTATTGGCTCATGGGGCCAACCCCGCCCTCCACAACCAGGAAGGCTAGTCACTACTGGACCTCGTCAAGGTAAGCATCCTCACACGCTTGCTATTCTGAACTCGCACTGATTAAAAAATATATATTCCTTGCCGTTGAAATTTACAAAGAATAGTCCTCTATCCATAGTTTGGGGAATTTTCTATGCTCCCTAACGGTCTAGCTTTCATTTCGGTGATTATTATCGAGCTGGAAACAGTGAAGAAACTATATGTATATAGATCTATTATCATTTCTACCGTTTCAATTTGGTTTTAGTCATTTTAAAGGTTATTGGGTTTGTTTCTTCCCCCACTTCGCGGACCAGATCAGTCCTGCGGGGTGTATGTTTGACACTCCTGGGTTACGTTGTCTGTCACCCTCACAGATAGCCACCACACTCACCTGCAATATGGATGCAGATATACAAAAATGAATACTATATACTATATGAATTAAACAAAAGTTATTCAAAGTATACATTTCTAAAGTTACAATAGATTGCCATAGATGTTCTGTTAATTACCAAAATTACTAAAGAATCCGGTAACTTTGTTAAATTAAAGGTAGCTTTGCAACCCTAATCATGCCCTCTTTCTGAAAAGACGAGAGGACCTGTCTCTGTGCCTGGCAAATAAATTCCTGGAATGTGCTCTCAATTTCATTACACATTGATAAATGACTTGAATGGACTGTATGCATGTCATGGGTTAGCTCATATAGAGGAATGTAGCCTTATTCATACTCATGGGTCGTTGAGGCGTTGGCATCAATCGCTAATGCAGTCTATTCGTGTTCCTCTGTACGGTTGTACTGTGATTGTCTTCATCATTTTGTGTCATTCTTAATTTCTCCTCTTGGTCGATAAATAACAAATACACAATTTTTTGCTTCATTTCTCTTTTCTTTTTTTCAACTTTCGTATTTGCTATTTTATTACGATCCCCATTAACTGTTGTGAAAGCAGCAGCTACTCTTCCTGGAGTCAACTTTCTCCAGGCAGACGATGTTTGTGCCTTGTTGACATCGGCTAGGCCACCTTCAGCCCTGCCCGGTTGCTATAAACCCAACGTCATCATTATGCCGTCCGCTGTTGGTCCCCCCCCCAGCCTCTCAACCAGCTGGACGCCCCTGTCCAGCAGCAGTCTGGACAACCAGGCCAATAACATGCACTGCATTCCCTGAGCTATCTGCTCTCCTAGGACCATCTTTTTAGTCCTGTCAGCTTTAAACCAATTCCGACCAGTTAATGGAAGCCGATTCTCAACCGTACTTTCAATTCTATTCAAGTTATTACAACATTATTGACCACCATTGGAATGCATTCTCTTTTAGAAAGTAGATTCTTGTTCATTCACCATTTCCCCCTCTTGAACTGCAGATCCAGAAAGGTCAACCATCGAAGGAGAATCTCATTCATTCCAATGAACGGATGGTGTTCCACGGTGAGAGAATAACACAGCCAATAGCACAGCCCACATTCCACTGAGTCCCATCAACCCATGACACTTCAAAAGCCCCCTCAGGTCATATTGTGTTCTTGTGTTCAAGGTTGATCTTTTCTCTTGTGCATCCCCTTTTATTTTGTGTTTTGAACACTCAGAAATCCAATTTACAGTAGTGCTCATTCCAGCATTCATTGGATGACTCATCCACTCTTGGCCAAACAGGTTTACCGTTTGTAAAAGCCATCATCCACAAGGGTTTCGATGAAGGGCACACTTACATAGGAGGGCATGTTTGGAGCAGGCAATCTACCTTACGGAGAACTCGTCGAAGAGTGAACCAGTACGTCTACGGAATAGGAGAAGGCACAGGCTGCCCTCTGCACAAAGACGAGTCCTGCTACGTGTGCCGAAGGTAAACCAGCCGTCCAGTCCTTTTGATATTTCTCTACTACAGTGAACAATATCACAGCTTAGGTCGTAGTCACCACAGTTCAATTAAATCAAGCCGTGGCTTGTCAACATAATAAACCAATGAGACTTTCATTAAGAAAGAATTTCTCAAATGTATCAAGTGGATAGGATGGCGGTTAATTCCTGGTGTCACATGATGTCTGATTGTCTGTGATGGGATCTATGGCTTCTATATGTCTCCAGGCACCTGCTTTTCAGTGCCATAAAGTTGGCCCACTCCCCTCCAGGACACCACTCTGTCACGGGGAGGCCCAGTGTCAACGGACTGGCACTGTCAGAGTATGTCATCTACAGAGGAGAGCAGGTACAGTAATTAGTGGCTTTGGCAACTGATTTAATGTGCTACCTTCATTTTGACACTTTGAGTCAACTACTGAAGTTGCAAGTGTCACTGGATTATCATTTTTTGTCATCAGACTTACATTAGAGTTGTAATACTTCTCCTCTTAGACCTAATGTGTTAGTTGGATGGAAGAACCTGACACCCTCAGCACACAGGGGGACAAACACATGCCTGGAGGTGACAGCATTCCCTCCCCCATATGCCCCCCAAAGCACAACTATGACATCATAACAACATAACCAACAAAAACAGGTCACAACTCCTGCAGCTCTGTTGCACGCTGGGTAAGTATCTAATCAATGGTAGGCTTCAAGGGAACACCTATGGTAGGTACACCTATAGTTCATCTCTTGGCAGTAGTACTGTAGACTACTTTATCACTGACCTCAACCCAGAGTCTCTCAGAGCGTTCACAGTCAGCCCACTGACACCCCTATCAGATTGTAGCAAAATCACAGTCTACTTGAACAGAGCAATACTCAGTCATGAGGCATCAAAGCCAAAGGAACTGCACAATATTAAGAAATGCTATAGATGGAAGGAATGTAGTGTGGAAACCTACCAAAAAACAATTAGGCAACAATAAATTCAATCCCCTTTAGACAACTTCCTGGACAAAACGTTCCACTGTTAACAGTGAAGGTGTAAACTTGGCAGCAGAAAAACTAAACTGTATTTCCCCTCTCAGATTCGCTATCAAATCAAAAAAGTTCAAACAGAAAACTGCAGAAAATTAACAACAATGACAAATGGTTTGATGAAGAATGCAAAAACCTAAGAAAGAAATTGAGAAACCTGTCCAAACAAAAACATAGAGACCAAGAAAACCTGAGTCTACGCCTTCACTATAGTGAATCACTAAAACAATACAGAAATACACTACGGAAAAAGAAGGAACAGCACGTCAGAAATCAGCTCAATGTAATTGAAGAATCCACAGACTCTAACCACTTCTGGGGAAATGGCAAAACACTAAACAAACAACAACACAAAGAATTATCTATCCAAAATGGAGATGTATGGGTAAACCCCTTCTCCAATCTTTTTGGCTCACAAACATCAAAAACATATACAGTTGAAGTCTGAAGTTTACATAAACTAGTTCTAATGACTTCAACCTAAGTATTTCAACCACTCCACAAATGTCTTGTTAACAAACTGTAGTTTTGGCAAGTCGGTTAGGACATATACTTTGTGCATGACACAAGTCATTTTTCCAACAATTGTTTACAGACAGGTTGTTTCACTTATAATTCACTGTATCACAATTCCAGTGGGTCAGAAGTTTACATACACTAAGGTGACTGTGCCTTTAAACAGCTTGGAAAATTCCAGAAAATAATGTCATGGCTTTAGAAGCTTCTGATAGGCTAATTGACATAATTTGAGTCAATTGGAGGTGTACCTGTGGATGTATTTCAAGGTCTACCTTCACACTCAGTGCCTCTTTGCTTGACATCATGGGAACATTTGAAAAAATCAGCTAAGACCTCAGAAAGAAATTGTAGACCTACACAAGTCTGGTTCATGCTTTGGAGCAATTTCCACACGCTTAAAGGTACCACGTTCAAATGTACAAACAATAGTACGCAAGTATAAACTCCATGGGCCCACCCAGTCGTCATACCGCTTAGGAAGGAGACGCATTTTAACATAAATCTTAGCTCTGGCATCTTCCCCAGTATTTGGAACCAAGGACTGATCACCCCAATCCACAAAAGTGGAGACAAATTTGACCCCAATAACTACCGTGGGATATGTGTCAACAGCAACCTTGGGAAAAATCCTCTGCATTATCATTAACAGCAGACTTGTACATTTACACAGTGAAAACAATGTTCTGAGCAAATGTCAACTTGGCTTTTTACCAAATTATCGTACGACAGACCACATATTCACCGTGCACACCCCAATTGACAAACAATCCAAAACAAAGGCTTAAACCCCACCCTCTTCAACATATATCAAATCAAAGTGTATTTGTCACGTGCGCCAAATACAACAGGTGTAGAGTAGACCTTACAGTGAAATGCTTACTTACAGGCTCTAGCCAATATTGCAAGAAAGGTGTTTGGTGAACAATAGGTAAGCAAAGAAATAAAAACAACAGTAAAAAGACAGTGAAAAATAACAGTAGTGAGGCTATATACGAGGCTATAAACAGTAGCAAGGCTATAAAAGTAGCAAGGCTACATACAGACACCGGTTAGTCAGGCTGATTGAGGTAGTATGTTCATGTAGATATGGTTAAAGTGACTATGCTATATGATGAACAGAGAGTAGCAGTAGCGTAAAAGAGGGACTGGCGGGTGGTGGGTGGGACACAATGCCGATAGCCCGGTTAGCCAATGTGCGGGAGCACTGGTTGGTCGGCCCAATTGAGGTAGTATGTACATGAATGTATAGTTAAAGTGACCGTGCATATATGATAAACAGAGAGTAGCAGCAGCGTAAAAAGAGGGGTTGGGGGGCACACAATGCAAATAGTCTGGGTAGCCATTTGTTTACCTGTTCAGGAGTCTTATGGCTTGGGGGTAAAAACTGTTGAGAAGCCTTTTTGTCCTAGACTTGGCACTCCGGTACCGCTTGCAATGCGGTAGTAGAGAGAACAGTCTATGACTGGGGTGGCTGGGGTCTTTGACAATTTTCAGGGCCTTCCTCTGACACCGCCTGGTATAGAGGTCGTGGATGGCAGGCAGCTTTGCCCCAGTGATGTACTATGCCGTACGCACTACCCTCTGTAGTGCCTTGCGGTCAGAGGCTGAGCAATTGCATTTCCAGGCACAGAAATATCAATGAATTGGCAAGGGCACTAGAACCTTCTGCAGCACCCTGCCTCACCCTACTACAATCTGAAGTCAAATGTCTACTCTTTGCTGATGATCTGGTGCTTCTGTCACCAACCAAGGAGGGCCTACAGCAGCACCTAGATCTTCTGCACAGATTCTGCCAGGCCTGGGACCTGGCAGTAAATCTCAGAAAGACCAAAATAACGTATTTGTGGTCCAGTCGCCAGGACCACAAATACAAATTCCATCTAGACACTGTTGCCCAAGAGCACACAAACTATACATACCTTGGCCTAAACATCAACTCCACAGGTAACTTCCACAAAGCTGTGAACAATCTGAGAGATGAGGCAAGAAGGGCCTTCTATGCCATCAAAAGGAACATCAAATTTGACATACCAATTAGGATCTGGCTAAAAGTACTTGAATCAATTACAGATCCGATTGCCCTATATGATTGTGAGGTCTGGGGTCTGCTCACCAATCAATAATTCACAAAATGGGACAAACACCAAATGAGACTGCATGCAGAATTCTGCAAAAATCTCCTCCATGTACAACGTAAAACACCAAATAATGCATGCAGAGCAGAATTGGGCCGATACCCGCTAATGATCAAAATCCAGAAAAGAGACGTTAAATTCGACAACCACCTAAAAGAAAGCAATTCCCAAACCTTCCCTAACAAAGCAATCACCTACAGAGAGATGAACAGACCCCACAGAGCCCCAGGACAGCAACACAATTAGACCCAACAAAATCACAAGAAAACAAAAAGGCAATTACTTGACACATTGTCAAGAATTTACAAAAAAAACAGAGCAAACTAGAATACTATTTGACCCTAAATAGAGAGTACACAGTGGCAGAATACCTGACCACGGTGACTGACCTAAACTTCAAGAAAGCTTTGACTATGTACAGACTCAGTGAGCATAGCCTTGCTATTGAGAAAGGCTGCTGTAGAGAAGACAGGCTATGTGCTCACTGCCCACAAAATGAGGTGGATACTGAGCTGCGCTTCCTAACCTCCTGCCAAAGGTATGACCATATTAGAGACACATATTTCCCTCAGATTACACAGATTCACAAAGAATTAGAAAACAAACTCGATTTTGGTAAACTCCCATATCTATTGGGTGAAATACCACAGTGTGCCATCACAGCAGCAAGATTTGTGACCTGTTTCCACAAGAAAAGGTCAACCAGTGAAGAACAAACACCATTGTAAATACAACCCAGATTTACTGTATGTTTATGTATTTCCCTTATGTACTTTAACCATTTGCACATCGTTACAACACTGTATATATAGATAATATGACATTTGAAATGTATTTATTCTTCTGGAACTTCTATAAGTGTAATGTTTACTGTCCATTTTTTTATTGTTTATTTTTCTTTTGTTTATTATCTACTTCACTTGCTTTGGCAATGTTAACATACGTTTCCCATACCAATAAAGCCCCTTGAATTGAATTGGTAGCATGCCCTTTGGACTACCAAGCAGTTTAAATTGGGTTAATCTGACACCTCTGTCAATGATCCTCTCTAGGCCTGTCAAGAGTTTTTGATCACCTATCAGATGCCTCTGCGGCTGGATAACAGTGGTACCGAGGAGGGAAGCACAGCAGTTGAATTGTAAAGTAGAACCTCTTAGCCTGTTTCTGTTATGTTCGGTGCAGCAACAGCTTTACTAAATGCATGTACAAACAATGGTACCCTATCCATTCTTACAAAGACTGTATCCATTCTTACAAAGACTGTATCCGTTCTAACAAAGACTGTATCCATGCTAACAAAGACTATGTAGGTCAACTACAACTAGTTCAAGTCTATCACTGTAATTAAAGAAAAGTACAGTGCCTTGCAAAAGTATTCGGCCCCCTTGAACTTTGCGACCTTTTGCCACATTTCAGGCTTCAAACATAAAGATATAAAACTGTATTTTTTTGTGAAGAATCAACAACAAGTGGGACACAATCATGAAGTGGAACGACATTTATTGGATATTTCAAACTTTTTTAACAAATCAAAAACGGAAAAATTGGGCGTGCAAAATTATTCAGCCCCCTTAAGTTAATTCTTTGTAGCGCCACCTTTTGCTGCGATTACAGCTGTAAGTCGCTTGGGGTATGTCTCTATCAGTTTTGCACATCAAGAGACTGAAATTCTTTCCCATTCCTCCTTGCAAAACAGCTCGAGCTCAGTGAGGTTGGATGGAGAGCATTTGTGAACAGCAGTTTTCAGTTCTTTCCACAGATTCTCGATTGGATTCAGGTCTGGACTTTGACTTGGCCATTCTAACACCTGGATATGTTTATTTTTGAACCATTCCATT
Source organism: Oncorhynchus kisutch (assembly GCF_002021735.2). Classification (NCBI taxonomy): domain Eukaryota; kingdom Metazoa; phylum Chordata; class Actinopteri; order Salmoniformes; family Salmonidae; genus Oncorhynchus; species Oncorhynchus kisutch. Next base: position 14,833,964 of record NC_034193.2, read on the forward strand.
GTAGATTTTGCTTTATGTTTTGGATCATTGTCTTGTTGGAAGACAAATCTCTGTCCCAGTCTCAGGTCTTTTGCAGACTCCATCAGGTTTTCTTCCAGAATGGTCCTGTATTTGGCTCCATCCATCTTCCCATCAATTTTAACCATCTTCCCTGTCCCTGCTGAAGAAAAGCAGGCCCAAACCATGATGCTGCCACCACCATGTTTGACAGTGGGGATGGTGTGTTCATAACGTTTTGCATTGTTGCCAAAAACTTACATTTCATCTGACCAGAGCACCTTCTTCCACATGTTTGGTGTGTCTCCCAGGTGGCTTGTGGCAAACTTAAAACAACACTTTTTATGGATATCTTTAAGAAATGGCTTTCTTCTTGCCACTCTTCCATAAAGGCCAGATTTGTGCAATATACGACTGATTGTTGTCCTATGGACAGAGTCTCCCACCTCAGCTGTAGATCTCTGCAGTTCATCCAGAGTGATCATGGGCCTCTAGGCTGCATCTCTGATCAGTCTTCTCCTTGTATGAGCTGAAAGTTTAGAGGGACGGCCAGGTCTTGGTAGATTTGCAGTGGTCTGATACTCCTTCCATTTCAATATTATCGGTTGCACAGTACTCCTTGTGATGTTTAAAGCTTGGGAAATCTTTTTGTATCCAAATCCGGCTTTAAACTTCTTCACAACAGTATCTCGGACCTGCCTGGTGTGTTCCTTGTTCTTCATGATGCTCTCTACGCTTTTAACGGACCTCTGAGACTATCACAGTGCAGGTGCATTTATACGGAGACTTGATTACACACAGGTGGATTGTATTTATCATCATTAGTCATTTAGGTCAACATTGGATCATTCAGAGATCCTCACTGAACTTCTGGAGAGAGTTTGCTGCACTGAAAGTAAAGGGGCTGAATAATTCTGCATGCCCAATTTTTCAGTTTTTGATTTGTTAAAAAAGTTTGAAATATCCAATAAATGTCGTTCCACTTCATGATTGTGTCCCACTTGTTGTTGATTCTTCACAAAAAAATACAGTTTTATATCTTTATGTTTGAAGCCTAAAATGTGGCAAAAGGTCGCAAAGTTCAAGGGGGCCGAATACTTTCGCAAGGCACTGTATTTGTTACATTAGAGCACATTGCAAAAAGTTTAAGTATTTATTTTTCTTGTACTAGCTTGTTCATTTATTGACATGTCTATGCCAAAGTGTCCTAGGTCTGAGTTATTATAAATGAATGACCTATAGGATATGTATTCCTGTCAAAATCCGTGATCTCAAGGTCTGCCTTGTGGGAACGTTTGGGTCGTATTCATTAGGGCACATCGTAAAGTTGTGCAATTGATAATTAATGTTTCTTAGTGGACAAGCCTAGGTGGTTTCAGTCAGTTTTTCTTCCTTTTGGTGACTATTCCTAATGAACACAACCCTGGCTTATTTATCCAGTATTGTAATCAGCAGCTGGACACAGTTTAGATTATTATCCAGTTAGAGGTTGAATTGTTTGGTCTCCATAGTGACAGTTAAAACATTAGGATCAGTGTCCTTTCATTCAGTAATGGTGGCCACAGCGATTCTCAATTTCTCTTTGTCACTGCCTACAAAGAGCTTCATTCAAATTGTCATCATCTCAAGCCTCTCTACAGTGAAGGATAATCAAAGTCTTTGTTGCTTTGAATGCGGTTTGTTTTATACAACACAGGGATGACACGAGACTGTGCAGCGAAAACAACACATGTAGTTCATGTACCTGTTTCCCTGTCCTTAGATTGTTTGTATGAGCCCTGTCAGTCATTTGAAATAATGGGAAGTTAATTGACAGTTATATGCTGTGGTTGTTTAATGTTCTGGCAGCACGTTGTTCATTCTGCATTGTATTCCTGTCTGGTTAATGTTCATTACAGAGATCTCAGGTTTGAACAGTTGGCTTAGTGCTTCTTGGAACTTGGTGGGGAATCATTGCAACTCAAACTGCCTCATCAAAAATAAACGAGCTATTTGTGAATCCTTGGATCCTTGTTTGATGTACTGTAAATAATTTGTTGTTAAGTTACATGTCATAAATTCTGCACCAAACTATGCTCTGTCTGATATCCCAAGGTTTTTATAGACGGTGGAATAACTGTCCTTGTTGACTAATAACTTTTCCCTTGTCAGTGTGATGCTTCCAAAGGGCATCACTTCCGTCATACCTAATGCTTACCTTCCAGTGTTTTCTTTTGAAGTTGTTGAGTATCCAATAGATGGCACTGTATCACTCTTCAGTTCAAGACGTTTTGACGTGCAAGAGAAGACATTTGGGGCATTGGAGTGGGCTTGTTGAAGTTTTATGTAGTGGAACCTATTGTCCTATTGGAATTGATTGTATGTCAGCTTTGGTTATCTGGGCCCTGATTCTGGTGTAAGCCCTGTATTCATTATATGATGGATACTTTACAGAGTATTCATCACTGTCTGGACCCTGGAGATAGATGTATTGTCCAATGATAAAGAATGTATGTTGTGTGTTGGAGAAAGATGTTGCATTGGTGACATGTGTGATACAAGTATATGATAAAATGCCAACAGCCCCCTTTAACTATTCAACCTTGTTTACAACGAACAATTACACCTCCTGCACAAAGAGGACATCTTAAGTTATACTTAAATCCAAAATGGTTCTCTCGTAAATTAGTAAGAATATCTCACCCCATGTTCAAGAATGGGCTTTTTCCCTTTAGTCAGATAACCACTGCTCACTTTCGGTTATTTGAAAATGAAATAATCTCCAAAATATCGTTATTTTTTAAACAAGCCTTAGAAAGTTAGTTGCAATTTCAATTTAATCCACCTGAAAAGACAGAACAAATGATACAACAAATATCGTGGTTAAACCAATCATAAATAGGACTGGTGGAGTTACATGCAGCTGACACAGACATATGGAAATATCTGCTCTACCCAAAATTACAACCAACTAATTGCAGCATTACCACAAAAATGGAAGAGGCAAGTAGAAGGGGAAAAAGTAAGGAACTTGTCTGTCGGCCTGGCATTAAAGACCGTAAATGGTTAAAGAAAATTGTGATAAATTAAAACATATACCAATTTTATTTAAGGACCAAAAAATTGACAGCTGTGAAATGTAAATTGCAAAATGGTTGAGAAGTGATTTTCGATGTACCCATTCCATGGCACATGGTTTATGAGTTGACACGCAAAACAACACTGGATTCAAAACTTTGAATTTTTCAATTTAAAATATTATACAAAATTCTTGCAGCTAATAGAATGTTATATAAATGGGGGATACAATCTTCCCAGCTCTGCAGATTTTGCTGCGAGGAGGCAGAGTCATTCAATCATTTATTTTGGTACTGTCCATATGTAGCTCGTTTTTGGTCACAGGTCCAGGAGTGGCTGAAGAATTGCAACATTTGTCTAGAATTAAAGCTGCAGACAGCAATACTGGATGATTTGAAAAGTCATAGTCAATCAATCAATAATATAATAATTATTTTAGCAAAAATATTCATCTTTAATTTACAATCTGTAGAAGCTATGAGAATAGAAAGGTTCAGTACTTTTGTGAAGCATCACAGCGCATTTGAAAAAATATATGACAAATAGAAATCGAAAATGAATGGTGTTAAGAGATAGATGGGAGGGGTTGAATGGAGCTGAAGGGTGGGACTAATAACAAGATAACCAATGTAAAACATACGGGGTCTGTAAAAATGTCTACAGGTTCAGAAATTTGGTGAAATAGCACAGTTACAAATAGAAATCAAACTGAATGATTTCCAAACTGAATGGACATTAGAACTAGAGGTCCTAAAAGGACTAAAAACAAACTAAATATAACTATGGTAAAATAGATTGTGTCTGTAAAATGTGTATAATATGTGTAAACTGAAGGTATGTGTGTGTATATATATATATATATATATATGTGTGTGTATATGCATGAATGTTTATGTGTGTGTGTGTGTATATATATATATATATATTGTCACGCCCTGACCTTAGTTATCTATGTTTTCTGTATTATTTTGGTCGGGTCAGGTTGTGACAAGGGTGGGTATATGTGTTTTTGTCCTGTCTAAGGTTTTTGTATGTTTCTGTTTTTTTTATAGTCTAGGGGTTTATATGTCTATGGTTGCCTAGATTGGTTCTCAATCAGAGGCAGCTGTTTATCGTTGTCTCTGATTGGGGACCATATTTAGGTAGCCATGTTCATTGGGTATTTTGTGGGTTATTGTCTATGGTTAGTTGCATGTCAGCACTCATTATATATAGCTTCACGTTCGTTTTGTTGTTTTGTAGAATTTGTTCAGTTTTCTCTTTCATTAAAGAGGAATGTATTCATTTTTTTTTATTTCACCTTTATTTAACCAGGTAGGCTAGTTGAGAACAAGTTCTCATTTGCAACTGCGACCTGGCCAAGATAAAGCATAGCAGTGTGAGCATACAACAAAGAGTTACACATGGAGTAAACAATTAACAAGTCAATAACACAGTAGAAAACGAAGGGGGGGTCTATATACAATGTGTGCAAAAGGCATGAGGAGGTAGGCAAATAATTACAATTTTGCAGATTAACACTGGAGTGATAAAAGATCAGATGGTCATGTACAGGTAGAGATATTGGTGTGCAGAAGAGCAGAAAAGTAAATAAATAGAAACAGTACGGGGATGAGGTAGGTGAAAAGGGTGGGCTATTTACCAATAGACTATGTACAGCTGCAGCGATCGGTTAGCTGCTCAGATAGCTGATGTTTGAAGTTGGTGAGGGAGATAAAAGTCTCCAACTTCAGCGATTTTTGCAATTCGTTCCAGTCACAGGCAGCAGATCACGCTGAGCCTTGGTCTCCTCATTATGACGAACGTGACAGAATAACCCACCAAAAAAGGACCAAGCAGCGTGCCAAAGAGGAGTGGACATCTTGGACCCGGGAGAAAGAGGAGTGGAGGGCATCCTGGACCTGGGAGGAAGTATTAGATGGAGCAGGACCCTGGACACAGCCGGGAGAGTATGATACTATGAGGAGAAATACAGGAGAACAGAGGAACAGCGACGATATGAAGGTACACGGCTAGCACGGAAGCCCGAGAGGCAGCCCCAAGATTATTTTTGGGGGGGAACATGAGGAGATTGGCTGAGTCAGGTAGGAGACCTGAGTCAACTCCTCGTGCTTACCGTGGGGAGCGTGTAACTGGTCAGGCACCGTGTACGCAGAGATGCGCACGGTGTCTCCAATGCGCTCCTCGCATTTGCCGGGCTAGAATGGGCATCCAGCCAGGACGTATTGAGCAAGCTCTATGTTCTGGATCTCCAATGCGTCTCCACGGTCCAGTGTATCCTGTGCCTCCTCTCCGCACTCGCCCTGAGGTGCGTGTCCCCAGCCAGGTACCACCAGTGCCGGCACCACGCACCAGGCCTACAGTGCGCCTCGGCAGTCCAGTACGCCCTGTTCCTGCTCCTTGCACTCGCCCTGAGGTGGGTGTCCCCAGCCCAGTACCATCAGTGCCGGCACCACGCAACAGGCTTACAGTGGGCCTCGGCAGTCCAGAGCGTACGGCAACAGTACCCAGTCCAGAGCGTCCAGCGACAGTACCTAGTCCAGAGCGTCCGGAGACAGTACCCAGTCCAGAGCGTTCAGCGACAATACCCAGTCCAGAGCATCCGACGACAGTACCCAGTCCAGAGCGTCCGGCGACAGTACTCAGTCCAGAGCGTCCAACGACGGGCCACAGTACGGAACCTCCAACGACGGGCCACAGTCCGGAACCTCCAACGACGGGCCACAGTCCGGAACCTCCAACGACGGGCCACAGTCCGGAACCTCCAACGACGGGCCACAGTCCGGAACCTCCAACGACGGGCCACAGTCCGGAACCTCCAACGACGGGCCACAGTCCGGAACCTCCAACGACGGGCCACAGTCCGGAACCTCCCGCGACGGTCCCCAGCCCGGGCCTCCGGCGACGATTCCCAGCCCGGAGCCTCCGGCGACGATCCCCAGCCCGGGGCCTCCAGTGATGATCCATGCAGTGATGGTCCCCAGCCCAGGGCCTCCAGTGATGGTCCCCAGCCCGGGGTCTCCAGCGACGGTCCCCAGTCCGGGGTCTCCAGCGAAGGTCCCCAGCCCGGGGCCTCCGGTGATGATCCATGCAGTGATGGTCCTTAGCCCGGGGTCTCCAGCGATGGTCCCCAGTCCGGGGTCTCCAGCGAAGGTCCCCAGTCCGGGGTCTCCAGCGAAGGTCCCCGGGATTGGAAATGATTGGAAATGATGCAGACAATTACATTGATGGAAGCAACAATCTATTCACAATATTAAAGCTGATCCACAAAAAAAGATGATAAAAAAGAGGACATAAGAATAAAACAACCCACACAACACAGAGGTGTGCTGCAGCTAATCACACACAGCTTGCTCCATAAACTGGTTGTGCGAAATGTTGCTTTCCAGTACTGGAAGAGGAGGTGAAGTCAGACTGTGTATTGTAGCATTTCTCTTAGTCACGGTGTTGGGGTATTCACCTACTCCTCACGTCTCTTCAGTGTGACTGTGCTTCGGGGTTGGCAGTCTAGTAGATTAAGAAACCTTTTTCAATCAATCAAATGTATAAATGTATAAAGCTTTTTTTGTTTACATTGGCAGCTGCAACAAAGTGATTTTACAGTAACCTGGCCTAGACCCCGAAGAGGAAAAATAAATGCACAACAAAAGGATGATGCTAGCCAGGTTTGTTGTGCAGACACTTTGAAGATCTTCAAACATACAAATAATACAACATTAAATCTAAATCTACTAAATCTATTTTGGGGGATGTGCTCATCGTTATTAATGATTTATTCATAATTATCCATAGTCATGGTAGCATCCGCAATAATGTAGAAGTGTTCCGAAACATCTTATATTCTTATTTATAATAAAAGTTACTCCAAAATGACACAATACATTCATTATTCACCGTTATTCACCATTCATTTTTATACCCTTAAATAAAAGGTGACATTCCGTACTGTCGCCTCATATCAAACATTTGACCTCAAATCCAAAATGCTGGAGTATAAAGCCAAATAAAAACAACAAAAATAGCTTGACCGTCTAAAAACAACGGGAGGGGAGTGTATATGCAGGCAGCAGGGTGCTGATATGAATGAGCGTGACTGTTGGGGTCTTTCTGAAACATCAAACCTTTAAGAGTAATAACCACAGAGCGCTTGGTGCTTCTGCAATCAAGGAGCTCCATCAGGCCCCATTCACCATGATTAGACAGAG